>NW_027496494.1:0-60000 GCF_021521415.1 Bidens hawaiensis
GAACACAAAGGGGTTTATCTCTATTTTTATTTCTGTTAACATTCAAAGTAACATGATGGCTCAGATGGCTAAGTCACGGGGGATAACACACCAGACTTGGGTTCGAACCCGGGTCAGGGCATCCCTTTTCAATTTATTTTTTTAAGCTATTTCTTATAAATATTAATCAAATAAATTATTTAAAAATCATTATAAAAAAAATATTATCATTTTTAATTTAATAAAATTAGTTATAACTTATATTTTTCCCAACCAAAAAAAAAAAAAAAAGAGCCAACTTTTCATATTCGTTAAAGTTTCTTGAAACCCGACAAGTTATATTATTTAAGTTATTTTCATTCTGTTGATATTATATTTTTCGTTAATAATGTTAGTATGCTAAGCTAATGATATGAGATAAAATTACGTTAAAACGAACGTTCCATAAACGTTAGAATCCTCATAAATTAATTAAGTATTAAAATAATTTAAAACCATTAAAGTAAGCTTATAATTCGTTACCTTTATAATCTGTTACCATAATCATTTTCGAGTTAAACTATGACTAAAATCCTTATTTCGCAGATACTGTAGTTCTTATAATAGTGTTAAATTATTAATCAAATATTAGTTAAAATAGCATATAAGACGTTAAATTTTCATTAAGACTTAAAAACAATATTATATGAAAATGCCTTAAAATCCCGTAAAACACATTAAAATAATGTAATACTCCGTTAACCAAATATTTTTTTAACTTGTTCAATCCCGATAGTTAAACTTTGCTTTTGTTTTAATTATAGTTCGAGAAATTCAATCGTTTCGGATTCTTTAACGCACTTTCGGTTGCTTCGGTTTCATTATTGTGCTTTCGATCTTCATTACAAATTTATCCACAATTTCAAGGTGAGTTTTCTCACACCCCCTTGTTAACGCTTTTATTTTTGGGTGTAGCATATGTATCCTATTTACTCAATGATTTATCGAGTCATATACAAACTACAATTCATTACATGGACTTGTGTGTTTACTTGATTACTTGCTCAGTGGTTGCCTCAATAAGTATGATCATACGCCCCCCTTTGCACTCAGGTCCATTTGTATCGAGTGGAAAAGAGACCTCATATCCGAGCACATTGATAGTCCCAACTAGAAAGGACCTTCTTTTGTTCTTTACACTCAGGTCCATTGCATCGAGTGTAAAGAACCCTTATGTGCTCATTTCACAAGTTTCATGAATTGTATGATTTTTACGTGTTATATCAAACTGTGGGAATCTCACCAGCTATGTTCGTAGCTGACTTTATTTTATACATATGTTACAGATATAAAGATACGAGGATGAAAGTTAGAAGACACATAGCATGCCTATAGGATATTTAAAGAACAATTTATCATTTGTTTATCTGTTACAACTTGTATTATTTGATAAACTTGTGTAACATGAAGATTTAATTGAAATAATGTTATTATGGTCACCTAATAGTGTCACGTGTGTTTGAGCAATCTGTACGTCACACTCAGGCGTTTCCACTTTAGTCGGGTTGTTACAGATTGGTATCAGAACCGTGGCTATAAGATAGGACATTAGACGTAGTGTTCTAGGTAGCTATAGCTTATTCGTTAACTGTTTAGGTTGCATGATAAAATTATGTGAGCCTTTACTTGATTGTTTAAACGCACTTACTATTACTGTATTACTATACTGCTGATTTCATTGACGCCTCATGAACGCAAGTACACACACACACAAGTCCAAGGCTTAGGCCTAAAACAAGTTTTCTCAAAAGCAATTTCAAGCAATTTTCAAATTCGGTGTTCCAATATTTCATCTTCTTAAAGACCATGTCCCCTTTGTGATAAGGATATGGTTGCACTCCTTAAGATGTCACACAAGTCATGGTGGTTCATGCGACGTGTGACTCCGACCCTCAATGTTTTACAATGTGTTTGAACTAAAAGTCTGACAAGTCGTGGTGGCACACGAATAACCAGCTTTTGGTTCGATTTAATTAAGCATTTTGATTTATACGTTTTAACTGAAAGTCTGTCAAGTCGTGGTAATATACGAATACCCAACTTTCGGTTCGATTTGATTACACATTTTTATTTTTATTGGAACATACAAATTATGATGATTTATACAACGTGTGATTCAAAGACTTAATTGTTCATATTACGGTTTTGAAAAGTCATTAGGTTATGTGAATAGTCGAGTTTTTTAACTCGTTTTCTGTGGTTATATATTGACTGAAATTTCTAAAAGTCGTTATTACAAGAATTGTCCAATTTCAAGTTGTTTTCTTTATTTATATATTCATTTACTGTTTCGGGTTTAAAATTTAGAATTCAAAAAGTCATGGTGATTCATAAATTGTCGATTTTCAGTTCATTTTCTTTATACAATTCGTTTATTATTATGGTTTTAATTGAAAATTTGAAAAGTTATGGTGGTACATAAACCCTCGATTTTCAATTCAATTTCGTTACTCATAATAGATTTGTATTAATTCCGTGTTTTATTTCAAAATTTGATATATTTTTATTCGAAAATTTACGAGATCAGTTAGTGACTCATTTAGCACTTCGATTTCAAATTTTGTTTCATTTGATTGTACTTAGTTATTTATTTACATATTTATAGATGAATTCCAATTTTAGGAATCTCTCATGCAATGTTTATTTTGATTTTGATATGAATTTCATATTTACGTCCAATGTCACGTGAATTGTTCACACCTCATGCCTTCTCGTCCTCCTCGACGCTGCCCTCGAAACTCAACCCACAAAACGACAACCTAAAGAATCGAGGTAAACGACCGCAGTGATCCCGACCATGATTTCCACTAACCCCAACAATACATTCAAACCTCAAAGCTATGCCTAAGTCTATTCAAACCCAACATAACTCTTGGATATTCAAACCTAACCCAACAAAGATATTTACATAAGAACCCACCACTCCGCTACCGCGACATCGAAATACTTCAAGTTATGATAATTCCGGTCACCTCATCAACTTTTTCCACGAAACTATACATACTTAACACTACATGTTTATTCTCACGACTTGTTACCCAACCATTTAATTCCCCACCTTATGCTCGCTACTATTGTAGTAACTCATGCACACCCGTTATAAGTCCTAACTTGTTTCCGTCATGCCATACCTTACCCCACATCCCTTGAATTTTTCCGCATTTATAAACACCTTTTATGTGAAATTTCAAATCTCGATTATTTTAAAATAGTCCATTTATAAATATATATTCATATATTCGCTAAGTATTCCTTTATACGAAGTATAATCAAGTTAGCCGGACCGGTGGTGCCAGGTCCTGCGAGGATGCTGGACCCCTAAGGGGGGTGGATTGTGACATCCCACATCGGTTGGGGAGGAGAACTAAGCCTTCTTTATAATGAGGTGGATATCTTCCCTATCATAACGCGTTTTGGGCGCTTAATTGGTAGTGGATGAGAAGAGACTCCACAGTTAAGCGTGCTCAGGTGGGAGCAGTATCAGGATGGGTGACCTCCTGGGAAGTCTCCACCTGGGCAACCAAAAGCAAATCTGTGAAGCGATTGTGGTACGTCCCAGCCAAAGCGGACAATATTATGATGCGGCGGTAGCTGGGCTATTACACCGCGGTTTGGCAGATTGTGCCAACCACGACTATTATTGGAGTGACTAGACCCAGATTTGGAGTATTGAGCCGAAAAGGCCACAGAATGAGCCGACGATCCATGGAGGGCCTTGATAAATAATTCATGGCTCTATGCTCGAGCAACCAAATCAAAGAGGCTTGGAACGGGTCACGTGGCACAAAGTGAGATTGAAAAATTTTCAAAGGAGGGGCCTAAACCACATAAAAAGAAGTGGAGTTGTTCGTTTGGTTCAATCGGGTGACCGGTAGCAATCAATTGGTCACAAATAAGCTTGAAAGCCCGGCTAAACTCAGACACGGATTTGTCACCCTTTTGGAGTAATCGGAGTTGGTCACGAAGATTTTGAACCCGCTAAATCGAGGAGTTACTAAAAGCTGCTTCCAAAGCTACCCATATTTCACGAGCCGTGGGCACCTCGACAGTAACCGATACCGCTTCTTCGGTCAAGGAAGCATTGAGAATAATGATAGTTCGTTGATCAGCAGCAACCCATGATGCAAATTCAGGGTTTTCGACCACTTTTTTATCCTCACTGGTAATAACTACAGCAGGGGCACACTTAGTACCATCGACATGATGGAGAAGGTGTTGAAATGAGAGAAGAGGAACCATTTGATTTTTCCAATATAAGTAATTGGTGGACGACAATTTGATAGAAAGCATATTAGGAAGTCAATCGGCTGCAATTTAATGTTTAGCTCTATTTTTGAATCTTACCTTTTTGCCTGAATTGAAACCTCGAACTTTATTATATGGCTTGGTTTATTTGATTTCAATATTTGTTTTTGTATTTTATGTTTTTTACCACTATCAATATATCTTGTGTGTTCTTTGTCAAATTATTTATTCGTTTAGGATTTATTCATATGGATTTTTGTAAACACAAGTGCATTGGTACTTCTTGATATTTTAATTGAAGATCTTTTAGTTAACATGGTAAATGAACTCATATGAATATGATTTAAGTTTTATTGATTTTATCTTGCTTTCATTCGCAATCGATAGGGAATATGTGATTAAACACGTTACTGATCACCTATATTTATATTTGTTTTGTCATGTTTTTGTAATGATAATTATTTTTAGGTCCTTTATATTGATTAAGTTGCAAATGATCAGATTTCAGAATATTGATTTTCTTATGTATGAGATCGTTAATTCTTGACTTCATGTATTTATGACTGATCAATGACAACTGGAACACCATAACCAGATTGTTACTTCTTTACTTCATGTATTATAACTGTTCACTTTTATTTATTTGCTAAAGGAAAGGATACAATTTGTTTTGAACATGAAAATTAGTAAAATACAAGTAATTCCAATGGACAATTTGTTTTGTGACACCTTAAGACAGATGTGAACAATCATTTTGTGACAAATGGAGAATTGTGGTAAATGTTTATTATTTAATATTAGGGCTGTTCATGGCCCGGTTTGGTTGGGATTTTTTAGATGAACCAACGGTGTGATGGTTTAACCGTCTTTTATATATATATATATATATATATATATATATATATATATATATATATGTGTGTTTAAGTTCAGGAGAGAAATGAAATTACTGTAAGAAATGAATATGGGCCACTAGTTTTATTTTAGGTTTTAAATGTTTAAAAATAAATGAAAAAATGTAAATGCAACAATAAATGCATTCTCTCTCTTTAATTAATACAACTAATATAACCATAATAAATCACTCTCTAATTATGGATACACATATCTTATACGTGTGTAGGTTATAGCTTTTTCGTGTGTAGGTAATATGTTTTCTTATTCTTAGAACAAGTATATGTTATATGTTTTTGTTTAGGTTGTATATTTTTTATTGGCATTTAATGCTAATGTAACACCCCGGCTAAAGCGGAAACGCCTAAGTGTGACGTACAGATTGCTCAAACACACGTGACACTATTATGTGACCATAATAACATTATTTCATTCAAATCTTCATGTAACACAAGTTTATCAAATAATACAAGCTGTAACAAACAAATAAACAATGATAAGTTGTTCTTTGAATATCCTATAGGCATGCTATGTGTCTTCTAACTTTCATCATCGTATCTTTAAACATGTAACATATGTATAAAATAAAGTCAGCTACGAACATAGCTGGTGAGATTCCCACAGTTTGATACAATACGTAAAAATCATACAATTCATGGACAAGTGATAAACGAGCAAGTAAAGTCCTTTCCAGTTGGTATCAACCAACGTACTTGGGTAATCACGCAAGTAAGGTCCTTTCCAGTTGGTAACAACCAACGTACTCGGATAATGAGGCCCTTTTTCACTCGATACAAATGGACCTGAATGCAAAGGGGGCGTATGATCATACTTATTGAGGCTACCACGTGCAAATAAATTCGAGCAGGTAATCAAGTAACACACAAGTCCATATAGTGAATTGTAGTTTGTAAGCGAAATCGTAATACTTTGAATTTGTAATAAGATACATATGCTACCCCAAAATATGAAAACGTTTAAAAAGGGGTTGTGAGAAACTCACCTTGAAATTGAAGATAAACATTGCAATGAAAACCGAAAGCATGATAACGAAACCGAAGCAACCGAAAGTTCGTTAAAGATTCCGAAATGATTGAACTTCTCGAACTATATAAGTAAATAATACGAAATATAAAGACTAATCTAACGGGAGTATTAAAGTTAATTATTTGTTGGGAATATATTTTATTAGCTTTTTAGGATAATAATATTATTTTTAAGCTTAACGGATTCATAATTTAATGGAATAAAAGTTAACGGTTTAAAGGCTAACGAATTGATGTTAACGAATTTATAGACTAACTTTTAACGGTTTAACGAATTATATTTAACGTAACGAAAATATAAACTTAATTTTAACGGTTTAAATTATTTTAATACTATTTAATTAATAATTTATTATTATTATTATTATTTATAAGAGAACTTTACTATTTACGAATTTTTTTGGTCTAATATTATTCTTAATATGGTTACTTAGCGTATATAGATTTTAACGGGATGAATAAAATATTATGTTTAACGGGTTTAACGAAGCTTTAACTGGTTCGAAAGATTGTTTTTAGGTGAAAACGAAAATTATAATTTTTATAATTGGTTTTATGTGATTAAAAATGATTTTATTTGATTTAAAAAGATTTATAAAAGGAATATATTTGTTAATAACATTTAATATAAAAAGATTTAAAAATCAACGAAAATATTGCTTTGACACGGGTTCAAACCCAAGTCCTTATGGAGATAGCAAACTGAACGAACCACTGGACCAAGCTGCTATTTTGATTGTAACATAGAAACAAAACAAAATAAATACTCATGTTCAAGATCATCATCTTCACCCTAAAACCCTAGGTTTCAATTATCTTAATCCGTTATATGTTCGATCAATTAGCGTTAGGGGTTTTGTTTGTTGGCTAAAAGTGAATCGAATCCATATAAAATTTACCTGATATCGTTATGATTTGACGGAAAACTGTGGTTGGCCGGAAAAACGTTTGAACGGAATAGTAAGGATTTGCAGAAAGTATTTCAGAAGGATTTGATGTTTTGGACAAGTTTAGATGGATGTTTGGAAGCTATTTATAGATTTAATTGGAGCGGTTATTGTTAAATGGACATAATTACGATTAGCCGATTATCCGGCGAGTATCACGGATTATTTAACGGAATTATGGAAGTTATAATATAATTAGAATACTGATTATCATTTGTTAAGGTCGTCTAAAGTCGTTACAGTAATTAGATGGGTCAAACGAGTGTCAAGGGACGGTTTTATAGTTCGTCGGAGGTTTTCACGGCCTCCGGAGCTCCGGCAGCCGGAAAAACGGGTGAAGGGTGGGCTGGTTTGGGATTATCATATTATTATTATATAACATAATTTAAATAAGTTACAATTTGGCCCTCCAACTTTAAAGTTTTATTAAAACATTTATTAAACTACATTTACAAAAAGGACCTTGATCTTTAGAACATTATTATTAATGAAGCAAAGTTATATTACTTGGTAGTTTGTAATTGGTTTAAATCTTTAATGCTTTTAAATCCCGGAGTTTCGTTTATGGAATTAAATGAAAAGAAAACGAACAAGCGATAAACGTAAACCCTTGTGAATTTTAAATCAATGATGCACGTTAAACATGGATACAATGACATGACTAAACGGCTCGTTTAAACGTATACAAATACAAATTCGGAAGTCATATAAATACACGAAACGAACTTGAGGAATATGTATTTATACATACATATACATATATATATATACATACATACACACACACACACATATATATATATATATAAATTTTATAACAAAACCGAAAATTTAAAATGGGTCGGTTTTTCGGGTTTTGAAAATTAACGAATGTTACAGCTAACATATGTAAGTTTTTGTATTATTCATCACAATGTACCTACGTGTTGATTGATATTGATATATAATATATGAATAAATTGTATTTGTGTAGGATAACATTTTCGAGTGTAGGTTATATCTTTTTCATGTGTAGGTTATACGTTTCCGTGTGTAGTTTATTGATGTTGAATCTTATGTGTCAGTTATATGTTTTTCGTATGTAGGTTATATGTTTTCTTATTATTAAAACAAGTGTAGGTTATATGTTTTTGTGTAGGTTGTGTACTTTTTTGTTGATATTTAATGCAGATACGTGTAGCATAGTTTTTTGTACTATTTATCACAATGTAACTACGTGTTGATGGATATTAATATATTGAGTTGGAAAAAATTGGTTTTGGATAGAAAGAAATTTTAATGTATGACTAAATTATACTTGTGTAGGATAAAAATTCAAGAGAGAAAAAATAATTTATAAAAATAAATGAATTCTTATTATTTTCCAATTATAATAATTTGATAAGTTATATTAATTGAATAGATAACTAATATATTTATTAGTTATATTAATTGAAGAGAAAGCATGCATTAATACTTTCCTTATTTATCTTTAAGCATTTAAAACATAAAATAAAACTAGTGGTCCATATTCATTTCCCACATTTCTCACAGTAATTTCATTTCTCTCCTGAACCATCCCCTATATATATATATATATATATATATATATATATATATATATATAGGGTAAGGTTAAAATGAAAACTCATTTGAGTTGTGAAAACCCGCGAAAACCCTATGTAACAGCGTTTTTTTTTTTGTTACATGTAATATATGTTGTAACATTTAATACAAAACATTGAAACATCAAAAAAAAAATGTTTTGCTATTTTTTAACATTTTTTTTACTAATTTTTATATATGTTTTCAGGAGAGAGAAAAGATTATATTTATATTTACATTTTTTATTCACTTTAATTGTGGACCACAAGATTTAAACATTAATTAAAAACATGTGGTTGAGAATGGGTTTCTAGAGTTTTCACAACTCAAGTGGGTTTTCATTTTATACTTAGCCTATATCTATATATATATATACATGTATATATATATATATATAATTCATGTCATGGTTTTTAGAGTGCATAATTCGTATTATAAAATGTTTTTTTCTTTGATTTTGATGTTAGACACTTGGTAAATCAAAAATGGAATGACCTTGAATTTGTTTATATGAAAATGCTGCAAATGGATACAACGTTAATGCAAAACGTTATTCGGTTATGATTATTGAAGCCTGCAAACTTGGAAAAGGTATTTCTTTTGTTATTATGTTAGGGTTATTGATTAACTATTTAGGGATTGTTTTGCTAAGGCTTTGGAATTGATAGCATAACAGTGTTACTTTGTGTTTGTGATTAACTATTGGGGTTGTTTGTGTTACGTTATAGATCAGAGTTGTCATATTGATTTTGTTTGATTGATTGTTGATATATGATGATTGTTTAGTTTCCCTGCTATGAATTCATATTAAGGTTTATCTACCCTATTCAGGTTCATCAAGCACCACATAAAAGCTACGTATATGCCTTTTGGGTTTTGGTACCCTGTTATCTCCATTAGTAAGACTTTTGATTTGAGTGTCTTAGGGGTTATAATATGGATTTGAATGATTCATCGAATCAATTAATGGTTTTTGGTAGATTTTACATTGTCAGTCACTTTTGTTCTGCTTTTCTTTTAAGTACTATTTATGGTTTTAGAATTAATGTTTTGTCGGCATAATTCCAATAGATGTTAGTTTATTATAGTTAATTTTAAATATTCAATTGCTTCTTTTATGATTAGGGCAGAAAAGGATATTACATATGATTGCTGGTCATGTAGGAAGATATGTGCAGCTATTAGTATTTTCTTTTTCTATACTTTGAGTAGAGCTAAAATAAGCACTTCTTACACAAGGGCAAATAAGTAATTGCACATAGGCACTTTCTATCTTTTCTTAACATACAATCCCTGCACATTGAATATAATAAAAAAACGAGTTTTATTTGTACATGAAATAGCACTAAAACCCAACCTAACCGCCATGTTTGGTTTGTCGTTTATGAAACTGTAGTTGGCGGTTCGATTTGGGTTATGTTTCTCAAACAGGCCAAAAAGAGTGATATTAAGTATTAGTCAATTAATGATACATGTCAAATGCCTCAAAGATATATTATGTATATTCAATCCATAATACCTTCTAAATTATTTTATTTAAATTGTTTGATTTCTGATTACATATTATAGTTTTTTTTTTGTTTTGAGGTTAATTGCTAATAAAAAAACAAAAACTTTTGGACAAAATATGTTTTAGACCAACCATTTGTTTTTGAGTTTGACCCTTATTGACTGTTATGTCCATATGTGTACATCTAAACTTTATATTATGGGTTTGTAAATCTATATTGTGCAGGATATTTGGGGTGCCCCATCATAGTTTAAACTTTAAATGTTAAATGATTAGGAGTCACTTCGAGCAGCACAAACATTGATCGTAAAGTCTGCTCTGTAAAATGCACAACTCAAGCGAACTTAGCCAACACCGTGAAGGCAAAAAAACACCTTGCCATGACAAAAGCAATTGAGGATATGGTTGGTAGGGAAAAAATCAACAAGGTTATGGAGGGTCATATTTGCGGTAATAACTGTATTAAATTATTAATCGCCGATCACAATGTGCCAAACCCAAGATGGTGTTAATAAGAACTAAAGTTGGTTTTGTTTCGTTGTATGTTTTGAGTTTGGTTTGTATTTTGTTTGAGGTTTTTATTTTTATTTTTTTATACCAGTAGTAATATATGTTTTTTTATACGTTAATGTTCATAAAAATATTTGAATTCTTAGTATTATTTTATCTTTTATATATTTGGCAATCAATATCTGTATTATGTATTGATTAAATTTTCAATATAGATCAAACACGTAGTATAACGGCTTAAATTAGTTTTCATCACACAGTATATGTATGTATGTATGTATATATATACACACACATGCTCATCATCCTTTATTATTATTTGTCTGTTATACAGTTTAGATTCATAAAATTTAAAGTTTTCAACCCGTGTATTACACGGGTATCTAACCTAATACATGCATAAAGTAGAGATGTGTATAAGTTTAACGTTAAAATTAAACACAAATAATCACATTTTCTGATTATAGAAAATGATACACCATCAACACCCCGACCAACTTGTCCATTATATATCTCGTAACTTAAGGTCATATATAACTATATAAGTGCTATCTTTAAAACAGGTGTCAATTTCTTCAAAATCAGTTCTATCTTTTTACACTGAAATTCTGAGAAGAACAGGTATTAAGAATTCTTTAAACTGATTATCTTATAAAGTTATATCAAAAAAATATTAGATAAGCGGTCCCGAATGCCATAGGTGAAATCAAGCTGAATAACAAGAAATCAATGATACCCGTGAAGATACATCGTGAATACCAACAAAAATGGAATCAAATATATGGAAGTTATCTTCCAGCATTCTAGCTTAATGTCCAAATAGTCGGTGGCAGACTCTGGAATTTGTTCTCACAGGGGTCAGAAATTTTCTCAGTTGAATATTGTTTATATACTCACAGGGGTCGGTCAAAATTTTTACACTATAATAGTATTAAAAAAATTTGCATGGAACGTCCGACCCCTGTACCACGAGGATATACAGGTCCGATCCTAAAAATGGTGCCTAACTCCTCCTTAAGTAAGAAAATAAAAACCTGACATATCTATAACATATATAAACGAAAACCCTAAAATCCTATGTATCGTGATGTGGTCGCTCCCTCTTTTATGGAAGCCACCAAATTGCTTGATTTTTAAATAAAGGTCTCTCATTGATTTAACCCAAATTCATGAATATGAGTCTTACCAAAATGAGATAGCTCTTAAACGGGTTATAACATCTCATTAAATTAAAAATTAATCTTACCAATTATTTGATGTGAAAATCCTATAAAATAGGGATATACTAAAATTTAATATCCAATTTAAAAAGAAAAAGATATTATTTATAATTAATAAAAAATTTTATAGTAAAAAACACAAGCGGGTCATGGATCACCAAATCCAGATAGCTTGTAAATGGTTTGTAACACATCATTTATTTATTAAACCCTTTCATCATCAAACCCTAAGTATATTATTAACTTTCTTACAATAAAGAAAATTAAAATCCAAAAAATAAATATTAAAAAACAAAAAATGTAAACAACCATTCTCTCAAGCCATCAGATTGCTTTGTTTGTAAATGAAGGTTTCTCACGCATTTGACCCGAATTCACGGGTAAAGGTCTCACCAAACTCAGATAGCTCTTAAACAAGTTATAACATCTCATTATATTAAAAATTAATCTCCTCAAATATTTGATATGAAAATTCTATAAAATAGGGATATACTAAAAATTAATATCCTATTTTATTTTGAAAAGATATTATTTATAATTAAGAAACAATTTTATAATAACGAAAATAAACGGGTAATGGGTTTCACCAAACCCAGATAGCTTTTAAACCGGATTATAATATATCATTTATTTGTGAAACCATTTAATCATCAAACCTCAAGTATATTAATTATTAACTTTCGTACAATAAATAAAATTCAAATTCAAATATACATATATAAATATTAAAAACGAATAATGTAAAGTAACCCCCGTAATATGGGGGGTAAAATCTAGTGTTAAATAATCTTAACAGAAACCTTAGTATTAAGGAAAATAATATTTGATCCTTGTGATTGTAGTTTCTTTTTATAGGCTAGAGTTATTTATAGATAACATTTTGTTATTATTCTTCTCCACATATTCAGCCTTCTCCATAGCCTTAGTATTTTCCTTTCTATATTATTTTCCTTAATAATAATTAAGGTATTATGTATTATTTATTAATCTATTCTATGAAAATAGAGATCAAACAAAGATAATTGCGAAGAAAAATTAATCAAAATACAATTATATGTGATAATCACTAACGAAGCCTAGCTAAGTACGTATCCTCTAAATAATTTTATTTGTGTTTTGGTTGTCCAACTCATTAAGTTCGAAAGAAAACAATTTGATCACATAAATTGCAAATTAAGAACACAACTGGAAGTTGATCCAATAGAGAAAAATAAAAGAAAACGAGATATTTTCTGCCAACTTATGCATAAATCAAATTACATAAAAGGAATTCCAAATTACTAGTTACATATGCTTGCATTGAAGATTTGAAGTCGATAATGGTTGCATCTTTATTGTTGCTCCTTGTTCACATCTCTGCTTGACTTCATGGCTTTAGATTTGTCATCCTGCTTTTAGACAAAGAGATTCATTAATCATGACTGTAGATAAAGAATGTTTTATCGGGTTACGGATAATTTCTCAAGCCTAATGAAGCAAATGTGTTGATTTTGGTTTAATTTGTAAATGCATGTGAACTTGATCAAAGATGCAACATGCTACATTTTAGATTAATGTTCTAGTTATTACCTTAGCTATGCTTATCCAGTGGTCTTGTAATTAGGGTAAGGAACTCGACCGCTTTCGATGTGCTTGACATCCTCCACAAGGACTTGATAATGTTGTTTCACTTCTTCTGCAGTTTTACCACCAACAGCCTTGGCGACATTCTGCCATCGATCAGGAGTATCTTTATCAAACACAGCTAGAGCCTTCTCAAAGGCTTTGTTCTGCTTAGCAGTCCATGAACCCGACCCACGGGAAGAAGACATCGATGCCATATAAACACACTAAAATAATGTGTGCAGTATTGATAGCAAAAGGCTAAGCAAAATGCAAGTGAACACTAAAGACCCAATGATATGTGTCGATAGGGGGCGATACGTCTTATATAGGCTCCAGGAATAGAGGAAAGGGGAAGTCTGCCCGTGCAAGTTGGCCTATAGTTAATGCCAAACAAGAATTAAGCATCACAAGAGGAAAGAATCAATACCTCCAAGAATCATTGATTTTCCTATTTTTGGTGGTGACGTTTTATCGGGTACAATTTCCCTTTTATAATACAATATCATAGTTTTTAAAATAGGATGGACTGGTATACATGAGACATGATACTTCTTCCAACTCAGGATATATATTATTTCATTATGTAGCATATAAACTTCAACAATCGACACTGCATGCGCACGATTTGGTTTGTTTGTGGCCGACTTAAACTCAAGTTAGGTAATTCAAAAGTTCTGGCACTTTGAAGGATAGACATGCCCCATGTAATAGCATTTGTGTCTTGGAGGGTCTCAATAGAAAAGCTATTATTATCACACGATTAAGGTAGGCTGTATCACGATCGAATAGAGGTACAGAACTTCTTAAATGGATGTCAAAAACCAATTTTCCCTTTAAATTTCACTTGTAAATTAAGAAATAGTCTTTGATGAGCTAGATTTTATTAGATAAAATACAGCACACGATTAAGGGTGTAATGATCGAATAAACTTAAAGAACTTCTTAAATGGATGTCAAGAACTAATTTTCCAGTTTTACATTTCACTTGGAAAAACATAGTCTTTGATGAGCTAGCTTAGATAAAATATATAATTAGTAGCGGTTTGCTGTAAAAATAGAACTCTCTAGGGATGCAATAATGATAATTACAAAGGAAATGTAATCAGCATTCAATGGCCAATGAGTATAATTTTGTTTTCGAACGGCTAACGAATCCTCCAAATGGGCTGCTTGCTAAATTCACCGCATCAGGATACACTCGTCTTTCGATCCGGAAAAAACCCTCACCTAAGGCCAACGCCCGTGAACACTCGCCTGAAGACACGACAGTGTGGTGAGATAAAACCCGTTCAGTTCAAGGATCCAACTAGTGAAAGCCACCTAATCGTCTAGTCTTCCATTATCACTCTGGTGCCGCTAAAACTAAATATTGTCGGCGGGAAGCCAACGAGTATAATTGCAAAGAAAAATTAATCATTAGATCATATCTTTTAGTTATAATAAAGATTTAATTACAATGAACTGTAATGTACTAATGGATATTTTTCCAAGATGTACCCTGTCCGGGACAAAATTCCAAGTTTTATAGCATTGTCGTAAAACGGTCGTGATGTTGTTTAAACTTTATTCGGTTAGCAAGGTTACTTTTTCTCTTACGGTGAATTATATACTTAAAAGATTTCTTGGTGGAACCCCTTGAGCTGAAAAGTTGTTAAAAATTTGCATCAGATCAATTATCATTCTACTATTGTAGATGATCTATTGTCTTTTCTAATGTAGCATATATCATGGAAGCATAGTGGTGATGCTGTTCAAACATGTTTGTTTCTAGATCTCGGTAAGATTTGACACAATAAGACATCCTTTTTAGTTTTTATGTGCATATATATTGATACCAGTTTTTGTCTGCTTTGATTGTTTGGATTCTGATTGTGACTTGTCAACCATGTAAAATCAATGTCATTATATAAGAAATATATTCCTACTGTTTTCATTTTAACCTGATATGTTACAAGTTATATGAAGTTAGTTTTGGTGTAGATAAAGCAGTATCTATATAGATTACTTAGTTTATTTATTAAATTTAGTTGTTTCTAGTCTTGCTTTAGTATAGGGTCTCAAGTTCAAATTGTCCCTATAGTTTTGGGACACATAATACTCCACAAGCTCTACCAAATTTCATTGTTGAGTTGAGTTATAATTGGTTACCATGAGATGATGTAACGTAGCGTCATACCATTTAGCTTGATGGAAATTGGAAAAGAAAGTGCATCCGATCACAAACAAGAAGAGTAAGGTTGAACAAGACACTACAAGATTTTCACCGACGCAAAGATCCGTCTTTATTCTGTTGGTAATCCTCTGCTGAAATGTCGTGGGAAAATCGGGTGTCGGTAAATACTTCAACTTATTGCAACAAATGGCATAGAAACTTGGAAATGCTAGTAAGCTGCTACATAGGTTGGTGGATGTAAAGAAATCTGAGAATATCTTGCTACTTAAATTCTTATGACTGGTGAATAGATAGAACCATATTCACCATAGTGGCAGAAATGCATATTTGCATGGGGCCATCATAAATTATGTAACAATGTCACTATTTGATCAATAAATAATATTTATCCTTTGTCGCACCCCGGCTCAGGCCTGGGCATGACACTCATAAGTTGGTACTTGTTTTGTAAATATATCAGAGTTTAAGGTTGTAAAGCGGAAGACTTTAATAAAATATTATTATATTCATAAGACGGGTTTTAAAAACACCCGTTAATTTATACAAAAGTGTTTGGATGATGAAACCAAGATTTACATTATTTTAATAATAAAATATTCATTGAGCCATCAGATCGTCTAACGGCTATCTTTTATCTCCAAACACCTATTCTTCATTACCTGTAAAACAGTTATAAAAATACGTCAGCAACACATGCTGGTGAACACGCTGACACAAAACATTTAAGTTACTTAGTTAACCCCTCGGGTATCTTATGACCCGGCCCATCGTGGCTTAGGAAACAACCAAGTTAAATTTACTATTATAAACCTCCAGTTATACTTGAAACCTCTCAGCGATACCACAGCATCGAGGTCTTAGCAACTATCAATATACAAGAGATAATCCCCTCTCGGACATTACTTAGGTCCGGCCCAACGTGGCGGAGACATTAGCAAGTGTGGTGCGGGTGTGCCCACCGTCAACCCACATATGTAAGGATCCAGACAAACGTATACAATAACCTGAGGGCCAGCATTACTTTTGTTTATAAAGTTTTAGGGATATAATCCCATGCAAACATTCACAGACTTGTTTTATAAAAAGTTGGACGTATTCACCTTTCTTCTTGGTTGGTGTTTCTCACCAATTTGTATAGCCTTGTTACATCGGACCTATAGTACGAGAATAACGTTTTATAAGTACTAAATCAACGATCTAGCTTCAGACCTTTAGTCCGATTGCATAACCTTTACCTTGACATTTTATCTCTTTATAAAGATAAGGACCTCTAGTCCTTACTTTTGTTAATTATTTATAAACCTTTGTTTCTTTTTCGTGAAGAAACGTTTATTTCAAATTTCTTTTATTATAAGAAATATTTAATAAATTCTTTATATATAATAAAGAAGTATTATTTTATTTATAATCTCGACTTTATGAAATCTTATTTTTACTTTATAAAATCAAGGTACGGCTATATCCCTGACTAGGGTCTAAGCCATTTATAATATAATAATCGGACAGAACCCCTACCATGAATGGCTTATTACTCGAAATGCCTATGCTCTACTTGGACCGCACTTTTATTTGGACCGCACTTCTACTTGGAGGGAGGTCGAGAGAGTAACTAGGTAGAGTCATGGCACGCACTTCGAGACAAAACTTTGTCAGGATATCGACATATCGAGGTGATGGCACACTTTTCGAGGTAATATATGTGATTGGGAGTGTGTTGGATGAATGAGGAACACCCCATGGCCGTCCTATTTATAGAAATTTTGAGTCGCCGCGTAGGTTTGCCACATGTCGCTACGAAGAACATTGCGCCCATCCCCCTTCACCCGTGCGCGTCGGGTGTGCACCCTCCTCTAGGACTAGGGAGAGTTGTTGGTCACATAAGAATATTTCCACGGAATGTTCTGTTCTTATAAAGTGTTTTATATTTTTTTCTTTCTCCTTACTTCAATCCCTTAACATAAGCTACTTCCATTCTTTGTCTTATTTTACCCATTATTTATACTATGAATATTTTTAGTCCTTAAATTTTATTAGTTTATCAAATTTGGATCAAAATTACATCCTTTCTTAAAAATTAAACTAGCATGTAAATAAAGCATGCAACCCAATAAACAAAAAATATTTACAAAATCTGTAACAGTATATTGCAACAAATTGCATAGAAACTTGGAAACACTAGTAAGCTGCTAATTATGTTAGTGGGTGTAACGAAATCTGAGAATATCTTACTAGTTTAATCCTTATGACCAGTGAATAGACAGAGCCATATTTACCATATGCATATTTGCATGGGGTCATCATAAATTATGTAATGTTGTCACTATTTGATTAAATAATATTTACCCTTTCTTAAAAATTGAACTAACACGCAGGGCCGGCACGGGGGCTAGGGGGAGCCGGACTTCCGTCCGGGGCACCTTATTTTTTCCGATTGCCGGATTTTGTCGACGATCTTTTGTTCCCTTATTAAACCAGCAACTACTCTCCGGTCATGAACATACAAAAAAAAAAGTGAAGCCAATGTGTTTTCAAGATGATGGAAATGAGTTGCAGAAAAAGATAAGAGGGAAGGAGAAGTGCTGCTAATGGATTATTCTAGACTCTAACCTTTAATATTATATCTTATATTTAATTATTTTTTAATTAAATACCTTTTATGACTTCAAGGCTCAGTTTTGCATTTTTTACTTTTCTTTTTTTTTTCCAAAAGAATTTATATAGATTAAACAGGTATATATGTTAAGATTTTAATTAATTTATTATAATAAGTTTAAAAATTCTAAATACATTTAGTTTTTCATTATTTATGTTGTTTCAATTACAAATTAGTATACAATTGTTTATATTATTTATTTATTATTTATGTATGCATATATAGATTACTATTTTATTAAAAAAAAGTATCTTTCAACAAATATATAACTTAAATAAAATTTTTCTCACGTAAAATTTTTCTATAAAAATATACATTATAAAAACAACTCAAATCATACTGATATATGTTAGCAAGGGTTGAAAATAAGATAATTTACAATGGTTTCAAGAATTCAAGATAAGGCAGCGCCGACAACCGATGGTCGGTAATTTTCAAGAGCCATTTTTTTTTTCTTTTTACAAATTTGGCAGATCTTAATCATATTATATGTTGAGTCCAAAACATTTTTTATCCATAATGTTCATTATTTAAAAAATTAGCTTACATACTTTGTTTCTGTTTATGACACACGGGCGTTTTTATTTCCGCTCGGCCGAGGTATTTAAATCCTCAGGACCGGCCTTGCTAACACGTAAATAAAACATCAAACCCAACAAACCAAAAATATATACAAAATCTGTGATAATATATTTTGAAGTCTAGCGATAATCATTTATTACAACAAATGACATAGAAACTTGGCAACACTAGTAAACTACTAATTAGGTTGATGGGTGCAATGAAATCTGAGAATATTTTATTACTTTAATCCTTATTACGGGTGAATAGATAGAGCCATATTCACCATGCATATCTGCATGGGGCCATCATAAATGTTGTCACTATTTGAGGTTCGTTATAGACTTATAGTCTTATAGGGCAACAATGTTCATACTCTCAACTAATTACTTGCCCTAGAATAGCTATGTTGCATTGTATAGCAGACAATGTTTGTTACTCTGTTTTGCTAATGCTATCCATAAATAAATACTTGAAAGATTTAGAAAAGCTTGAGAATCGAAGGTTTAAAGCATTTAAACTACTCTTTGGTAGAAATGGAAAGAAACGGGAAAGAGGGTGCATGGTATCGCATTTATGCATGATTTAAGTAGTTCTAGCAAGTAACATCCTCAAGATAACTTAAGAGGCATTGAGTTATAATCCAATAGTTGGGTAAGCAAGAAACTCGATTAGTGGAAAAACTATGTCAACCTTTAGACAAGGTGAGCATTTAGGCTTGTTGGGCTAGCTAGTTGGGTAACTGGTCAAAACTTATGTTACTCGATACTAATGCCAGCATTCTTTTCTTTTCATGTTCTTCATATATTAATTTATAATAACTAGTGGGACTCCCTTGCGTGATGTGGTGGGAATTCAATCGGTATTGGTTCAGTTGTTTACAGTACTAGTACTTACTCTAGCAACCGAAAGAAAAACCCAAAAAAGTCCTGAAATTGCAAAAGATATCGACAAGTGATTCGTGCGTGATGAGTATGAAGATTTGTTGGTTTTTTTTTTTAATGTTTTGCGTCACACAAAATCGAGTTTTAAATTTATAAAATGATTTTTATCATAACTCATTTTTGACCTATATGACCCCTTCATCTTTTTTATCAAGCTGGTAGAAAGTGTCTATTTGATGCCTTAAAAATAACATATAACCCAATTAACGTATTATTAAGTAAAAGGTCAAAAACATATATACTACCACTAGTAAAATCATTTTATGTCATGGTGAACCTAAAAATAGCGACAACCTTACCTTTATTTAGGAACATTGCATCCATAAATTTAGCTGTAGTGGTCATTGATGAAAGTTTGGTCACCTGCGATAGGTGTGGAGTTACCCGAGCGATTCGGAGTGTTACGGTGTGATACCGGTGAGGAAGAAAACTATCAATCTTTGATGGATTGATCAAAGAGTGAGGTTGATTGTGTGAAGCAATCAAGAACAAGGCGAGAAGTCAGTTGTGTGAAGCAATCAACTTTGCTGTGAAAGCGGGTTCAAGAAGAACTGATCTATGACTGATCAAAGTGAGAAATCGGGTGATCCGTAAGAAGAAATCAAAGCGAGAAGCTGACTGACGAGAGACAGATCAAAACTTGTGTGAAACAAGTTGTGGAAGAGGGCATCAAGGTAGTCGAGTTCGGGAAAGCCGAAAGAACACATCTATGGATCAAGAGGAGTTCCTAGACGTCAAGATTGATATGATGAAGACCAAGATTTTGCGGACCAAGATGGTTGTGAAAGCCGAGAAGGTCAAGATTGTGGGTCAAATCAGGCATGTCAAGGGAGACAAGTTTGGAGACAAAGATTCACCCGTTTCGAGTCGGAAATTAGGGGGGTGATTGTTGGAAGTAATTTCGGACTCCAAGTCATAAGTCGGTGAGCTTGAGGGACCAATATTGACAAGTAGTTCATAGTGGTTATGTTTTCTAATTATGATATGTTTTCTAATTGTATTGTAATTATAATTGGTAATGTCTTGGCTAGCAAATTAGGTTAGTCTATATAAACCGAGTTATAGTTAGACATTATAGATTGTGGAGTGTGAAGTGCAACCAAGTTAGGGTTCATCTAGAGATACATGAGATGTAATCGAGTTAGGGTTCATCAAGAGTCAAACCGGGTTAGGGTTTAAAAGATTGTAATCAGCTTTTTGAGTTATATATTCTGATTGATATAAACAAGAGTTAGTCGTTTAATTCGTGTTTGATTATCGATCTGGGACTTGAGGTTTTAAATTTTAATGTGTGATTTTGGTCCTAGAGATACAAAATCACGATTGACCAGTCAAGATTCCTATACTTTCAGGTTTGGGACGTCATGGAAGATTTATGCGAAGTGAGATGCATATTCATATTGATATGTTGAAAAAGTAATATTCTCTCATATATTAAAAGTAGTTAACTTTGTAGATCGATTCGTATGTCCATTTTCGCAAGTTGAGGAAATCTTCACCTTTGAACTTTGAATGGTCTCTGGCATTTCTAATACGCCTTTTAATGATAAGTGATTTAACTCGTCCCTGTCTTGCATACCCACTCGCAAGCGAATAGGAATCTGCAATTTTGTTGGAGAGTTGGTCTTGCAAAAGATTGGAATTATACTGTTATTTTGAATATATATGAGATCTCATTTTAAAGATTAGTATTTAATATTCTGATTGTGACAAAATTAAAAAGTTGTGGAGGGTCTTGTCTAACTTTAGGTACATATTTTATCTCTTCAGAAATTTGAATATTGGGGTTTGAGTTGGGCCTCCTGTCTGATCCATATGTAAAAAAGAGGCCTTGTTTGTTTCCTACCAAAATTTCCCAAGGAAAAAAAATATGGGTCAAGAATTATTTATTTTTTTAACGACATACTACAACACCGTTTATCTACCATGAGACTTGAAAGTTTACTATTTGTTTGAGTGTTCGCTTTAACAAACATCTTGATATCATTTATGAGAGTCTTCACTTTAACAAACACCTTTAATTGGGTTAGAAATTCATACGCATTTCAGATGAAATTTCAACACAACGAAATATGCCAATATAACGACAATTTACCGACCAAACACCAAAAAAAAGTGTTAGCATTTAAGTTTGAATTAGTGAATTGTGAGGTGATAAGATTTCATGGGCATTGTGATACAACGCGAATCCACTGTTGAGTCAAATCAAGTCAGGTCAGCTGTTAGATAGTGGGAAACAGGGTGGAGGGAAGGGATTTGAAAAATCAGGAAGTGCGGGGTGATCCATGAAATCAGGAAGTGGGGAAGCAAAGACATAACCATTCCCACTAGAGGTGCACACAGAAACCGGTTACTAAACGGTTCAATCCTAACCGGTTACGAACTGATCCTAACTGCCGGTTAGTAACCGGTTTATATTATTTATTCAAAACCGGTTACTAACCGGTTAACCGATTTTTTTATTATTATTTTATTAAAAACCGGTTTTTAACCGGTATTTGCCGACCGCTTAACTGATTTTTTTATTATTTTATTAAAACCGGTTAGTATCCGACCCAATTAACCAGTCTAACTGGTTATTTCCCGCAAAAAAAAAACTATAAGAAAATTAACCGGTTAACCAATTTGTGCACCTCTAAATCCCACTAAGTTTTAGTTATAAGTACTTTTGTTTCTTGCATTTGTTTTAGTCGATGTTTTATGTATTAAAGTTAGGGTTTCTTTAATCTTGTGATATGAAGATGTCAAATTAGGCTGTTTATCTTAATTTTAAGCTTTTAATTTTCGGTTCTTATCATTGGTTCAATTGCTAAAAATCCATTTACTCAATTCATTTGAAAATCCAGTTCAATCTTCAATTTCGTTTGCCACTCCAATCTTTAATTTCGTTCACAACTCCAGTCTTCCAATTAATTTCAATCGATGGCTCCTCAAACTCGTAGTAACACAGAGCCAGTTTCTTCAAACGCTGATCCTATGGTTGCCCAATTGGTAGTTATCGCATAGTCTATTGAGTCCCTACAAAATGACATTGCTGCTCTAACGTTGTGTTCACGAGTCAACTTAATGAAAGAAAAGAAAGGAAATGAAAACTTTCTTTTCTTTTCCTTTCACACATCCTATCTCTTTTCATTTTTTTTCCATCCAATTCTTTCCACCCCCCCCCCCCCCCCCTCCTTTTATTTCATTTCTCTTAAATGAAACTTGAGAACACAAAGTTTTTAACTGTCCATTCATTTCTGAAAAACAAAAAAAAACAAAACAAAACAAAAAAAAAAAACTTGGGAACACACCCACCTCTATCTTTCCATCCATTTCTTTTCTTAATAATTCATGTTACAATAATATAACCCTTAGTAACAATTTTTTAGATATCATTTTCATGGTTGTAATTTTGTCTAGGCTTCAAAAACACCTTGGCAATACCGGCATACCACCGGTCCAACTGAGATGTGTTTGGGAAATTTTTGTGAAAAAAAAATATATATGTTTAAACTTTGAATTATTTTATTCAATGTTGTTAGTTAATTAGTCAAAGTCATTAAAATGTCGTTTAATTTGATCAAAAAATTAAAGTTTTGATTAATGGTTCCTTTAATTTGGTCAAAAAATTAAGTTTTGGTTCATGATGGTTGAATGGTTTCAACTTTCTACTGGTATAAATAATTAAATACCAATGGAGCTCCTTGGTTGTAGACACACAAAAAAAAACACAAAATTAACACATTCTCTCTTGTGTTTTCTCCAACTTTCTCCTTAAAAAATTCCAACATTCTTGATCATCTTCATCATTTTCTTTAAGGTACTATTCGGGTGATAGAGCCCTCCCCGACAGTACATATTGCTTAGGTCGTTGTACCCTGGAAAACAAAACGGGGAGAAACCCGGAATTTGTTTTAAGGGCCCCGTGTAAAACACGATCCTCGGCCACAAAAACTACGACACCATTCTTCTTCTACACCTTTCTTGCATTATTTTATTTCAATTGTATTGTAATTTTGATTTTTTCCGGTGTAATTCGTATTGTAATTTACTTGCTTTCCTAGATAGGTTTGATTCCTTGTATTG
The DNA here is from genome assembly GCF_021521415.1 of Bidens hawaiensis. Taxonomy (NCBI): domain Eukaryota; kingdom Viridiplantae; phylum Streptophyta; class Magnoliopsida; order Asterales; family Asteraceae; genus Bidens; species Bidens hawaiensis. The sequence goes on from NW_027496494.1 coordinate 23,979, forward strand.
TAATCATTTTATTTTTAAGTGTTTTATTTTTATACGCAAACGATTCCTACAATCTTAAAACAAATTTTTTAAATATCACCATTCGTGTATTCAAAACATTCTCGTGTGACAAAAACTAGTTTTGTTTCACGCGGTTGTGTTTTTAAAAAACATTTTTTTTTTCGTTTCTATTCAAAGGAGCGACTTTGTAGAATTCGGATTTTTTAACACTAAACTCTTGGAAAAACCCATTGTATGGTCCCTTCAAAGTTGGACTTAGAACACCTTCGGTGGGTTAATTCGAGAGTTCGGATTAAAAAGTTTTGCGTAACTTTAATTTAGTGGGAGCGACCATTATTAATATTTCCGAAAAACTAACTTAGCATAGTTTATTTTTCAGAAAAAATGGCATCACCGTCATCGAGCAAGGTTACCGGTACACCTTTGTCCGTTATGGTAGGAGCGACTACCATAGCTAATCACGCTGAAAAACCCGAGAAGTTCTCGGGTTGCACTTTAAACGGTGGCAACAGAAGATGTTATTCTATTTGACCACCTTGAACCTTGCGAGGTTCTTGACAGAATCCGCTCCCCTAGCCACTAACGTGGAGGGGGAAATCGACGCTCAAACTTTGAGTGCGGTAGATGCGTGGAAGCATTCGGAATTCTTATGTCGAAACTATGTGTTAAACGGTTTAGTTGACGCGTTGTATAACGTGTACTCTTCAATAAAGTCTGCCAAAGAATTATGGGAGTTTTTAGACAAAAAATACAAAACGGAGGATGCGGGAACAAAGAAATTTGTTGTCGCCCGTTTCTTGAATTATAAAATGGTTGACTCTAAGACTGTAATTAGTCAAGTCCAAGAGTTGCAAGTTATACTTCACGACATCTTTGCTGATGGAATGACACTTAGTGAGACATTTCAAGTGGCCGCGATGATTGAAAAATTGCCTCATAGTTGGGTTGAGTTTAAGAATTATCTTAAACACAAGGGAAAGGAGATGACCATTGATGATCTTATTGTTCGACTTCGGATAGAAGAAGACAATAAGAGAGCTCAAAAAGGTAGCCTAGTGGATGTTTCCACCAAGGCTAACTTAGTCGAGTACGGTCAATCCTCAAAAGGGGGTATAAATGGCAAAGGCAAAGGTAACAAAGGGAAAGCGAAAGTGAACCTTGGCGTGAAGAAAGGGGCTGTGAAAAAGAAGCCTCCACCTTTCTAAGGACCATGTTACAACTGTAACGAGATGGGGCACCGGGCGAACCAGTGCAAGAAACCGAAGCGCCAGCGCGCGCATTTGGTGGACGAGGATGGCACTCCTCCCATGGCGATGATTACCGAGGAAGCGGCTTTCATCAAGGAAGTCAACGTTGTGGGAGACGCTCCCAAAGGGTGGTACGTTGACACCGGCGCAACCCGCCATGTTTGCGGCGACAAACAACTCTTTAAAAATTTCAAAGAGGTGGCGGGTGACCAGAAGCTTTACATGGGGAATAAAGCGACTGCGGACATCATGGGGGAAGGCGATGTGGTCTTGAAGTGGACTTCTGGCAAGGAGTTCACGTTGACCAAAGTTCTCTATGTTCCCGAGATTCGCAAGAATCTTGTCTCGGGATGGATGCTCAACAAGCACGGATTTCGCTTGGTGATTGAATCAGATAAATTTATTTTATCGAAAAATGGAATGTTTGTCGGCAAGGGTTATGCCGACAATGCTATGTTCAAATTGAATGTAATTGTTGTAAAAAATTCTATGAATAAAATTGCAACTTCTATTTACATGATTGAGTCGTCAAATTCTAATTCTTGTGTTTGGCATGGTAGACTAAGACATGTAAATTTTAATTCAATTCGACGTTTAATTAAATTAAATAGCATTCCATGTTTTAAAATCGATTCAAAATATAAATGCGAAACATGTGTTGAATCCAAACTAACGAGAAAGTCTTTCAAATCGGTTCAACGAATAACCGAACCCCTTGATTTAATCCACACCGATGTGTGCGATTTAAAAGCCACTTCCACGAGAGGTGGAAATAAGTATTTCATCACGTTCATTGATGATAGTACTCGGTATTGCTATGTATACTTAGTTAAAAGTAAGGATGAAGCAATAGACAAGTTTATCTTGTATAAAGACGAGGTTGAAAATCAACATAAACGGAGAATAAAAACTTTGCGAAGTGATAGGGGTGGTGAATATGTTTCACCATTTGCGAAAATATGCGCAAAAAGTGGCATAATACATGAGTGTACCCCACCTTATTCTCCACAATCAAATGGCATTGCGGAACAAAAGAACCGTACATTAAAATAGATGATGAATGCCATGTTGATTAGCTCGGGCGTGAGCTATGACTTGTGGGGGGGGGAGGCTATTCTCTCGGCCAATTATATCTTGAATAAGATACCCCGCAAGAAAACGGACGTGACTCCGTATGAGTTATGGAAGGATAAAAAACCTTCATACAAATACATTCGAGTGTGAGGGTGCCTTGCCAAGGTGACGGTTCCGCCACCAAAGGCACTAACGATAGGACCTAAAACCGTGGATTGTATATTCATTGGATATGCACACCATAGTAATGTGCATAGGTTTCTTGTACATGAGTCCAAGAATCCCAATGTACATGAAGGCACTATTGTTGAGTGGAGGACTAACGATTTTTTCGAAAATGTGTTTCCCTGTTTAAGGAAAACACATACGAGTTCATCAAGAGCGGTTGATGAAGCAAGTACATCAAGAGCGATTGATGATACTGTTCATGATGAGAGACATGAACGACCCGAAATTGAGGAAGGTGAGCTTAGACGAAGCAAAAGACCAAGGATTGAAAAATCCTTCGGTCCTGATTTCGTGAGCTACATGGTTGAGGGCGAGCCCAATACCTACCGCGAGGCGGTTACCTCCGCGGAATCACCTCAATGGAAAGAAGCAATTAAGAATGAGATAGATTCTATATTGCAAAATCATACTTGGGAGTTAGTAGATCTTCCGCCGGATTGTAAACCCCTTAGATATCGTTGGATATTCAAAAGGAAGATGAAAGCTGATGGAAGTATTGATAAATTCAAGGCAAGGTTAGTGATCAAAGGGTATAGACAAAAAGAAGGTCTAGAATATTTTGATACTCGCCGGTCATGCGAATAACCTCAATAAGGTTGGTTCTTGCAATCGCGGCCTTATGAAATTTGGAAATTCACCAAATGGATGTAAAAACAATATTTCTAAATGGCGATTTAGATGAAGAGATTACATGGAGCAACTCGAGGGTTTCTCTACCCCAGGGAAAGAGGGCAAAGTATGTAAACTAGTCAAATCATTGTATGGTTTGAAGCAAGCTCCAAAAAAATGGCACTTAAAGTTTGATCATGTCATGCTTGACAATGGTTTCAAAATAAACGAGTGTGACAAATGTGTCTATGTGAAGGACACGCCAGGAGGTTATGTGATTTTATGTCTTTATGTAGATGATATGCTTATTATTGGGAGTAATGATACTATGATTAAATCTAAAAAAGATATGTTGAAAGTGAGGTTTGACATGAAAGACTTGGGTCTCGCGGACGTGATTCTTGGGGTTCAAATTACTAGAACCCAAAATGGTCTTATCTTGAGTCAATCTCACTATGTGGATAAAATTCTTGAGAAATTCAATAAGGATGACATGCGTGTCACGTCAACTCCAATTGATACGACCTACCATCTATCTAAAAATAGAGGCGAGGGTGTTGTTTAGTTAGAGTATTCAAGAATTATTGGTAGTCTAATGTATCTTATGACATGTACTCGACCCGATCTAGCTTATGCCGTGAGTAGGCTAAGTAGATATACTAGTAATCCGAGCGTGGAACATTGGAAAATTATAACACGGATTCTAAGGTACTTAAGATACACAAGAGACTATGGACTCCATTATAATCGAGATCCAGCCGTGATCGAAGGATACAGTGATGCAAATTGGATTTCGGATATAAAAGATTCTAAATCAACAAGTGGATATGTATTCACACTTGGTGGTGCAGCTATTGCTTGGAAGTCTTCTAAGCAAACGGTTATAGCTAGATCCACGATGGAATCGGAGTTTATCGCCTTGAATAAATGTGGTGAAGAGGCGGAATGGCTACGTCAATTTATGGAAGATATTCCAATATGGCCAAAGCCTTTGTCGGCCATTTGCATACATTGTAACAGTCAGTCAATCAGCGATTGGTAAAGCCCATAGCGTGATGTACAACGGCAAATCAAGGCATATTCGACGTAGACATAACACGGTACGACAACTACTCACAACAAGTGTTATCACGATTGACTATGTGAAGTCAAAAGATAACATTGCAGACCCGTTAACAAAAGGCTTAAGCAAAGAGTTAATTAGCAAGTCGTCAAAAGGAATGGAACTAAAGCCCATGGAAAAGGGGACATGAGGGAAACCTAACCTAGTTGACTGGAGATCCCAAGATTTAGGTTCAATAGGATAACTTAATCATGAAACCAAGGGTGCTCACTGTGGGGGAGTACCCCAAACCAAACTAAAGAGCGTTGCGTGCGCGCGCGTCATAGTCCATTCCAATCAGTGACACATGTTATAAGGATAAGCATAATAAAGGTTAATGATTTGTGGAAATCAACAAACCTATTGCTTTTAATGATTCGAGCGAGAATCACCTATGTGAGAGAGAACTAGGGTCGGTTCGAATGGATTTTGGGGCAAAAATCCTAGAGCTCTCGCAGAAGCAGGCTAGTGTTCCAGAACCATAATAGGATACGACAGTGAGGGGTTGGCCAGACCAGGGAGAGTGTTGTGTGAAGTGTATTGTCGTCTACATAAATGGGGGGGTATGTTCAAAGACATCGTGTCTACACACCGCTAGGAGACTAAGTATGCTTCACAAAGGAAGGTTCAAAAGGTAACACCTACCTATCCTGCAATGCTCAACCGTTGAATTGAATCTAAGAAACTTGCATGAATGGATTGATCTCAATGTGAAAATGAATGAGTTTTGTTTTCACATGTGGGGGGATGTTGGAAAATATGTGGAAATGTATAAGTTTTGTTTTCACATGTGGGGGATTGTAGGAAAATTTTTGTGAAAAAAAATATATATGTTTAAACTTTGAATTATTTTATTCAAGGTTGTTAGTCAATTAGTCAAAGCCATTAAAATGTCCTTCAATTTGGTCAAAAAATTAAAGTTTTGGTTAATGGTTCCTTTAATTTGATCAAAAAATTAAGTTTTGGTTAATGATGGTTGAATGGTTTCAACTTTCTACTAGTATAAATAATTAAATACCAAGGGAGCTACTTGGTTGTAGGCACACAAAAAAAAAATAAAAATAACACAAAATTAAAACATTCTCTCTTGTGTTTTCTCCAACTTTCTCCTTAAAGATTCCAACATTCTTGATCATCTTCATCATTTTCTTTAAGGTACTATTCGGGTGCTAGAGCCCTCCCCGGCAGTACATATTGCTTAGGTCGTTGTACCCTGGAAAACAAAACGGAGAGAGACCCGGAATTTGTTTTAAGGGCCCCGTGTAAAACACGATCCTCGGCCACAAAGACTACGACACCATTCTTCTTCTACACCTTTCTTGCATTATTTTATTTCAATTGTATTGTAATTTTGATTTTTCCGGTGTAATTCGTATTGTAATTTACTTGCTTTCCTAGATAGGTTTGATTCCTTGTATTGTAATCATTTTATTAAAAGTGTTTTATTTTTATACGCGAACGGTTTCCTATAATATGATGGTGGGTGACCAAACCAGATGCGCCATATATGTGTAGTTTCAATCGAATCTTGATTATGTGTCTAGTCAAGGTCTTGATTTGGCCCACTCAACCTGATGCCGATGGTGTCTTTTTGAGCCTAGCATCCCATATATCATTTTTATAAAATGGGTTAGTTTAAAAGGAGGGGACAAATTGGGTATTTGTTTTTCAAATCTGATAATATAACAATTGTGTTTTGGAGTTTTAACATATCATACTACTAAGGGTTTGGATCAAATATAAATTAAATTAACATGCTAATTGTGAGAATCAAGTATTGTAATGATATATACAACATAGTGTAATTATAGTATAGTGTAATTACAGCTATGCTGTAATTACACTACGATGTAATTACATAGTTCACTACTTGTATATATACTTACACTATTTGATTATCATAGTTAGCAACTTAGCACACTAATTTAGTTTGTATGTTAACTTTCCCCATCATACTAATGTGTCTGATTTTTGTCTTAGTATGTTTAGATGGTTTAGGAGACAATAAAGCGTTTATGGTTGGTCAACCAATTTTTAACCAAATACAGGGTACCCCACTTTTGGGGTAAGCGGGCGGTCAACAATCATTCACTTCAAAAGCGAAGTACCCGGTATGTGATTAAAAATTGGTTGAACACCTATAAACGTCTTAATCTCCTCTAAACCGTCTAAACATGAAAGGAAATAGATAGATAGATAAGACAACAATTTCAACGACAAAAGAGAAAAAATCATTTCTCACTCATGTGAACGTTAGAAATTGCGAAGTTTAATGAGCTAAAGTCACTTAACTTAACATATCTCCTAAACCCCACGCAATTATTATTAACATAATTTTTCCTTTATTCTGTATATTGCAAATTGCAATTTACCGAAACTTACTACTGGTATTTAACTATTTATACTTAAAATATTTCATCCAAGTTGTAAACAAAAATCAATTGTCGTCCAGCGGTTAGGATATCTGGCTTTCACCCAGGACACCCGGGTTCGATTCCCGGCAATGTAACCTTTTTTTAACCTCATGCTCTCAACAGTTCATATTTTTACCCAGAAACTTACCATCATTTTTGAGCAGCTGCCAGCTGGTCTATTAGCGATTCTTCCTTAATGATTTACGAAGATGATGTGTTTAGAAAGCTAACTGATTGATAATTTCTAGTAGTTTGTAAGAAGATAATGTGTAGGGGATTGGGTTCATTTTGTTGCATAAAGGTTGACTTGGTTGTCTGTTGTATTTTTGATGAGTTCTAATATAATATTGCTTTTGTTTGCCGTTCAAAAAAAGAAGATAATGTGCTAGAAAGTAAACTAATTAGTAGAGTTAATGAAAATTATAGGTATATTTAGAGTTGTGATTTGTGAACCAACAAGAAACCGGAATTAGCGTATTATTAGCCGGGATTGTCCTAGCACCGAACTATACCTGAAACAAGAGCGTGCAAAATAAAAAACGTTAACATTTCTTTGGTTGTGAATTTGTTCGCATGAACGATTTTTGTGGGTGTCTCAATGTGTGCACCATCCTTGCACATATAGGAGAGATGAGGGCATTCAAGAGTCTTGTAAGTGATGATCAATAAATTGAAGTTAATTCTCATAACTAATGTATCAATTAAGTCTTGCAGCTCGAACTCCAACAGTCACTCATAAACCAGATATGCACCCCTAGCCATGAGTCAAAAAATACTAAAGCCTGCGGCGATGCAAAAGCGTGCCATTAAAACGACACATTACGCATAACTCTTCGATCACAATAATGAGCACGTGCTCGACCCTGGCCCAAGGGTGTTGGGTGCTTAACACCTTTACAACTATTACAGGATGTATCTATGCAAGGCACATGATCAGATTTTACAAAAAAATTTAATTGAGTTAGTGACAAAGGACGTAACGTGAAACAAATTTAAAACATGATGTATGTCTTTTACTATTTCTTTCATTAAAGGACGTCTAATGAAAATCAGGTCAAACATAAAAGACGTCTTTTGTCATTTTGTCTAAAATTTAAACCAATTACCCTAAAGAGTGGCAATCACTACGAACCATTGAAGTGTGTCACACACACATCATCCTCTACTTCCATGACGTCATGCACGCCACGTCACACTCACACCAGTGGGCCCAGACACGACAGTCAATCAGCTTACAACTTGCAACTGTAGTTTAGTTTCTTCACCTCTTCCATTAACCTCTCTCTCCTTGTTCTTCACAACCCCTAATTCAATCTTAAATATTGAACCTTCAAATTGCAAACAAAGAAACATGTCTGTTGCAGAGCTAAAAGAGAAGCACAAGGCTGCTACTGAAACTTTAAATTCTCTTAGGGAAAGGTTAAGAGATAGACGGAGTCAGCTTCTTGATACAGATGGTATGTGGGGTTGTTTTTGATTTGGGTTTGTGGGTTGGTTGTTTATTGAGTTTGTGATTTGGGTTTTGTAGTTGCAAGTTATGCGAAAGCGCAGGGGAAGACTCCGGTTGCTTTCGGACCCACGGATCTGGTCTGCTGCAGGATTTTGCAGGGGCACACCGGGAAGGTAATAAGATTGCGGTTTTAAGTTAGTTTGTTATTGGTTTTGGATGTTGATACAGTTAGGATTGAGCAGAAACCGAACTGTAACCGACAGTCGGTTATATCGGTTATGGTTTAGTGAATCTGATTAACTGAAAATCGAGCTTTGCCGAGTTAATTGTGTTGAAAGTTAATATTGAAATGAGTTAAATGGCAAGTTTAGTTTAATTAATTAGGATTTAGTTAATAGTTTGAAAGTAGTTTAGATTTATCTGTTTAGTTTTTGAATGTTTTGCAAGCTTATCTATTTTGTTTGAATTAAGGGTGTGAATGAGCCAAGCGGATTGTTTTTTCAAGCTAGGGCTTGGCTCGTTTATTATTATTATTATTATTCATTAATTGATATACAATATACATTTTTATATATTTTGAGACGAAACCTTAAACGAGCCTAAGCTCGGCTCAAGCTTGTGGGCATTGTAAAATTAATACATAGAAGTACAAAAGAGGTCAAACTACAAGTGACAAGACGAGCCTAAACAAGCTTCCCATACAAGGCTTGAGCTGAGATCGGCTTGTTTATTATTTATTAATTGAATTATATGCGTTTTTTATTATTTTTATAATTTATATTAACAGAACAAACAACGTGCCAAAGCTCGGCTGGAGCTCGTGTAGTACCTTAAACAAGCCAAGGCTTTGCTCGAGCTCAGCTGGGCAGAGTGAAATTAATACATAGAAGTCCGAAAGAGGTCAAACTTAAAAATAAACAAGATGAGCCTAAACAAGCTTCCCATACATGGCTTGAGCTCGGGATCGATAACGAAATGAGAGCTTTATTTGACGCTCGGGCTCGTTTCGAACTTTTTATTGATCTAAGCTCGAGTAGCTCGCGAGCAGCTCGGCTCATTTGCACCCCTAAATTAATTGTCTAGAAGTTAAGAGTTTAAGTTTGAGTATGATAAGTGTGTGTTTAGTTTGAGTAGGATTAGTATGGTTTATTTTAGTATAAATAGACGGGCTAGGAGTCATTGTAAGTGTATTAAGAGTTATAATAAATAGAAAGAGTCGATCTTGGTTGAGATCAAATTATGTGTTTTATATCATATGCTAATCTCAACATACATCAAAATTCAGGTGTATTCACTAGATTGGACTCCTGAAAAAAACCGAATAGTTAGTGCATCACAAGATGGAAGATTAATAGTTTGGAATGCTCTCACAAGTCAAAAAACACACGCAATTAAACTCCCGTGTGCATGGGTTATGACATGTGCATTTTCTCCAACCGGACAGTCGGTTGCATGTGGTGGTCTTGATAGTGTATGCTCCATTTTCGATCTCAACGCAGCACTTGATAAAGATGGAAATTTACCAGTATCAAGAATGCTGACTGGACACAAAGGTTATGTGTCGTGTTGTCAGTATGTTGCAGATGATGATACTCGCTTAATTACCGGTTCCGGTGATCAGACGTGTGTGTTATGGGATATTACTACAGGGTTAAGAACATCTGTGTTTGGAGGTGAATATCAGTCGGGACATACTGCCGATGTTTCAAGGTGTTTGTTTATCCGAGTTTCAAAATATTATCAAAATTTATCCAGTTATTTGTTTATGCTGTTGTGTTGGTTGTTACAGTGTGTCGATCAATGGGTCGAATTCAAGAATATTTGTGTCGGGGTCTTGTGATGCGACCGCGCGTCTTTGGGACACGCGTGTGGCTAGTCGAGCAGTGAGAACGTTTTATGGTCACGAAGGGGATGTTAATCCGGTGAAGTTTTTCCCGGATGGAAATAGGTTTGGAACGGGATCAGATGATGGTACTTGCAGGTTGTTTGATATTAGAACCGGGCACCAGCTCCAGGTGTACACGCCACATCAGCAGCAGCAGAAGGGTGATAGCATTACTTCTATTCCTAGTGTGACTTCTATTGCTTTCTCTATATCGGGACGCCTGCTGTTTACTAGCTATTCTAATGGTGATGTCTTTGTATGGGATACTTTATTGGCAGAGGTAAGTTCTTTTATTTCTTATCATATTATATAAGTTGGGCTGCAAGTGAAATTGTATAAGAAGTTGAATAACACGAAACATATTGCACGTTTAACGTGGTTATTGACACGACTCACTAAAAACCATTATTAAGTAATAAGACATAATACGCATGCTAAAATAAAAGTTACCAAAAATTGCAATCCATATAATCCTTAATAGTAAAGTTGCACATAATAAGTTAGCATGACATTTTTAAGCTATATTTAATTATTTATAAAGTTACGTCGCTTTGGTAAATGGATCATAAATGTGTTTTGTACTCGTGTCGACCTCTTAACCTATTTAACATGATTAGTTAAACGTATTATTCGTGCCACAAACAGGTTAAGCGAGTTGAACCCGCTTGGACACGTTATTTATGACTGAAACTTCTTTACCCCCAAAAATAACTTGTTTAAGTTTGCGTCGAGTTAGCAAGTTATATTTATAAGCATATGTTTTTGTATGGATCATGAATAAGTTTAAGTAATGTGTTTCTTCTATGATATAGGTTGTTTTAAATCTTGGAACTCTCCAGAACTCACACGAGGCTCGAGTGAGCTGTCTGGGTTTGTCTGCTGATGGTAGTGCCTTGTGCACGGGTAGTTGGGATACGAGTCTCAAGGTTAGCCCAAATTCTACATTTTCATGTTCTGTTGATCTGTTCACCTAAGTCAATAAAAAACCTTTTTTTTCGTTCTTGAAGGGCATATTAGACTTTTGATAGCAGAATTTTTTAAACATTATCATTTCTTTTGATATACAGATTTGGGCTTTCGGAGGGCATAGGACTGTGATATGAAAATCTCAGAACACGCTGTGGTAAGTGACAGTCTTTCTTGACCATGTTTGTTGGCCTTGTGGACTGAACATAAACTAGCTTGGGTACGATTAATAGTAAATATTATTCTTATTTTGAATCAGCTTTCGCTACGTGAAAAAACCCGTCATCTATTCTAATGTTGCCAGGATTTTATGTCCTTACTAATTAGATATATACCGTTAGCATCATATTTTTCGTATTAACATATTATATTTGAGAATTGCTTTTCTAAATATGCTCACACAAATATAAGTTGGTTTACAACTTTACATTAGCACAAAAAATTTACACAATGAGAAAAAGAGAATATAAATGAATCTTATTAATCTGAATATCTGATGATGCATACTTGTGTGCACAAACGTGGATTAATAATAATCATTAAGCTCTATTAGGATCTAGGAGATTATAAAATCACATTGGTGAGTGTAACCTTTTCGAGTTAGGTATCACTTTGATTGCCAATAGGTATTATCACATACGTATGAACCCCATGGGTATGTGATGGACTCCAAACACCAAACAAGGCGTCACTCAGCCAGCAACTATCTATAGTTTGTTGTGATCAAGAAATTAAAACAAAGGCAGCAATAAAAGAGAAATGTGGATTGGATCACCGTCCTTCAACTTGTTTACCTCTCAGCGAAGGTTATTAGAGATATGGAGGAGTTTATTTCAGTTGTATTGGTGTCTAGTTCGCTCATATCACAATGTAAATAGAAGGCGTTTGGTAAATCCGCAAACCAAGCACGCACAGCGCACTAGCCCGTGAGGACACATATTTTCCCTTTATATGGATCGGAATGATCAAATCCGCTCACCAGTGTGGGGATTAATATTTTATACAATACAAAATCATCTTTATAATAATTTACATGTAAATTTAAACAGTTTTGTTAAGCCGTGCAGTAATACTTTAACGCCTAGGGCGCTAAAGTTGAGTTGGAGCATTATCAACGAGCGAGGTGGAGTGAGATGAGGTGAAATAGATAATATGACGTCTACGTAAGACTACATCCCATGGCCTTACGTTCATATGTATATATATGCCCCATGGCCTTACGTTCATATGTATATATACGCGAATGGTTTGGCTTTGCAATTTAAACTCTGTTTTTACCCACAATTATTTTGTATCAAAAAATTTAAATTATAAAAATGATTGAATAACATATGCACATAACACCATATTCCAAAATTGAAATACTAAAAACAATAAAGGTTAGATGGTTGGTTCCAGCTGGTTACAAGTTTAAAATTGTCAGCCAAACAGGTGAACCAGGTTTGTCTAGATCATGGACCAAATTAGTGGGTTTGCTTTCAGAAAGAAGGTTGGCCAGTTTCACTGGTTTACAAACAGCCATATCGGTTAGTAAATCATTTAACACCGTCGTAAAACATTTCCAAATGGTTTATTAGTTTCAGGATAAACTTTTAATAATCAATAATCGAAGTTGAAGCAAATACATACATATCTTTAAGCAAAATGTAATGAGGTATGTCGAAAAACTGTTTTATAGAAACAAATAAAGGACTAGTTGGCTACTAGCTCATGAATTGCATCACTTACAGTTGCGTCCTCGGATCTAACAGCAAGTTTCATCGCCACCTCTTTTGCACTGTCCACTCCAAATGATAACCGAACAGCCACCTTCACGTTGCCTATGTATACACCTGATAACAAACATGTGTGTGATCTCGAGTTTGCTGCAACCACTTCGGTGCCCTGAAATATAAAAATTATTTAGGCATGTAGCGTTCACTCATTTAAGTTTTTAACCAAGCAAGCATCAACAATTACAGGGACATATTTTCTTGATCGTGTTCGTTCGCATAACTTAACCAAATGAGCATGAACACGAACACGAACAGAACGATTTTTCTTGCCTGTGTTCATCTGTTTAACTATAACCAAATAAATATGAACACTTGCAAAAGATTAATTTTCTTGTTCGTGTTTGTTCGTTTAACTGTAACCAAATGAACACCACCAACATTTACAAGACGGATTTTCTTGTTCGTGTTCATTCGTTTAATTTTAACCAAACGAACGAACAGTTAATAGGACGGATTTTCTTATTTGTGTTCATTTGTTTAATTTTAACCAAAAGAACACGAACACTTACAGAGACGGATTTTCTTGTTCATGTTTGTACATCTAACATCAACCAAACAAACACGAAAAGTTACAGGGAAGGATTTTCATGTTTGCGTTCGGTTTTTAAGAAAATGAATGCATTCATGGTCATTTTATCATTTGTGTTCATTCGTTAATATTCTAAACGAGCACAAACAAATATATAAGTATAAACACCATAAAATATTCAATAAGGGAACGTTCACAAAAGTAAATGATGGAACAATACATGTGTTCATGTCCGTGCGTTTAATTAAATGAATATTAGACAATATAGTTTAGCTAGAATAGGCCCGGCCCTATAACTATTATAGCCGGCCCTAGTAGAATGTACAATATCTATATATAGTTCTATATTGCATTCATATCATATACAATTATTTACCAAAGTTATTTTGGTATCAGAGCCTAGGGTTTTGTACGTTCTTCCTGCCGTCACCCTACCCTACATCTCAAGTTCTTCTGTCTTATTTCTTTCCAAGATGGACAACCAACTTATTCCCTTCACCATAGCAGAGAAAACATCACATAACTCTCACAAATTCGGATTTACCCTATCTCCTTCAAACTATGGCCATTGGAAACTTATGATACAACCCTTCCTCACCACACACAGCCTCTTTGGCTACGTTGATGGAAGCATTCCCTGCCCTCCATCAACAATCCCAGCCTCTTCGGGGAAAAGTCAAGGACAAGGAAGGAGCAGCACCATCCACCCAACCCAACTCGGATTATACAACATGGTTGTGTAATGATGCCCATGTTCGTATGCTAATCATCTCCACAATACCAGAAACTTCTTTTCAACATGTTCAAGGAGTCACCTCACGTGATCTTTGGCTCGGTCTTGAACGAGCATATGCCCCACACTTCCTCTCGAGAATTTACCCTGAAGACAACTCTTAAAGATCCAGATGAAGGGAGATTAGACTTCGACTGCCTATCTTGCTAGGGCACAAGAATATGCCAATGCCCTTGCAAACATTGGCCATCCCATGCCAGACAAAGACATTGTTATGCTGGTTGTTGCAGGTCTTCACGATGAATACAATGGCGTCAAACAAACTTTGTTTACTAGGCAATACACAGCTGTCTTTAATGAACTTCCAGGCCTTCTGGAAGATCATGAGTTTCTAATACAAAAGCCGAGTTTTGCACCTACATCTGTCCAAGCCTTCACGGCTGCAACTGCAGCAAGTTCATCCTCGGCTTCTGGTGAAACAGTCAAGGCTATTCAGCAGTTGGTTGCTCGTTTAGGGTTTCAATTACAACCCCTACCAGGTTCTTCACAACACTCCATGCCTCAAGCCTTCTATACAAACAGGGCTGGACAGTTTAATTATAGCCGTGGTCGTGGCAATCGAGCTGGCGGCGGTGGTCGAAACAACAATAACAACCGCAGCCAGAGGACTCGAAATTTAGGTCAATTCAGTTGGGCATCTAACCAAAACACTGTCTATGGAACTTGTAACAGGTGCGGGATCAGACATGTCCCATCTGAATGCCAAACAGAGACCCATCCACAATCAGATCAAGACAACCTTCTGCTAATTATGCGGACTATCGGTCACAGGCTTCTACAACCTGGCTCCCGGACACAGGTTCTAATGGTCATGCAGCACCAGATATGTCAGGTTTTGACTCTGCTGAGCCTTACTTTGGTGCGGATAATCTTCAAGTTGGTAATGGTATGCCTCTCCCTATCTTACACGTTGGCTCCAAAACAGTTACCTCTCCTAACAAAACCTTTTACCTAAATGATATTCTTCATGTACCCGATCTTAAAAAAAATCTCCTTTCTGTCCAAAAATTTTGTCAAGATAATCATGTTTATTTTGAATTTCATGCCACTTTTTTTTCTGTGATGGACAAGTATACACACATTACCCTCCTCACGGGTCCAAGTGACGGTGGACTCTACTCTATCAAACTTCCATCAAACCAGCCAATTCCAAAGTTTGCTTTTTCAACAACTCGTGCTACCACAACAACATGGCATCAACGATTGGGACACCCACATTCTCAATTATTCAAGACTATGCTTTCTAAATATCATTTACCTATTTCTGCCAAGACTTTTGATTTCAATTGTAGTTCTTGTTTAGTCGGAAAATCTTCCAAACTACACTTATTACCTTCTGATTATAAAAGTACTCATGTTTTGGATTTAGTGTTTTGTGATGTTTGGGATCCCGCCCCGTGACTTCTTATGATGTCTATTCTATTTTCTTTTGTGTGTGGACCATTTCTCTAAATTTATGTGGTTGTTCCCTTTGAAACGTAAGGCTGATGTCTTTGCCACTTTTAAACAGTTTGTCATTATGGCTGAATGACAATTCTCCACCAAACTTAAGATTGTTCAATCCGATTGGGAAGGGGAATTCAGAAACCTTTCATCTTTCTTTGCCTCTATTGGCATTATTCACTGCCTTTCTTGTCCTATACTAGTGAACAGAACGGTACTGTTGAACGGCGTAACCGTCACGTCGTTGAGACCGGTCTAACACTAATGTCACAGTCACAAGTTCCACAACGTTTTTGGCATTATGCGTTTGAAACTGCTGTCTACCTGATTAACCGCATGCCATCTCGCACACTCCAGCAAGTCTCTGTTTGAACATCTATTCAAACGCAAACCTGATTTGTCATTCCTTCGTGTTTTTGGCTGCCAATGCTTCCCGTATCTTCGCCCCTACAATCCTCATAAAATGGATTTCCGTTCTACACCATGTATCTTTCTTGGTTATAGCACTTCTCATCATGGATATCGTTGCTTTGATCCCATTACCGAACGCTTTTACATTGCCCGTCATGTTCGGTTCCAAGAAACAATTTTTCCTTTTCATGTCGCCCTAACCAATCACTCACTTAAACCTTCACAAAACGATCCTTATGTTTCCTTTTACCCTACCAGCTCCATTCCCTTACAAACTGAGTTGTCACCAGCACCTTCTGCTCCACAATCACCACCACCCACTATCACACCACAACCCACTACTATACCAGCAGCCCACTCCACACCAGCAGCCCACCTCAAACACAAATCATTCCGCTACTACCTACTCCCGCCGGCCCAAACAAAACCCAACATCCTCCCTTCCAGCCTTTGACTGCTACTCCGACCCTCCCGAACCCACAACCTCTACACCGTCTGACGCACCCCCACAACAAACCCAAACCGTTCAACTACATCTCGTCAACGCCCACCAAACCTACGTCCCAACCCTAAACCAACCAACCCTTATAAACCTACCGCCTTTCATACCTCAACCGCTTCCCTGACATTGAACCAGCTTCGTTTACCGTTGCCAACAAAGAATTTCATTGGCGCAAGGCTATGGCAGATGAATACTCTGCGCTTATTCGAAATGGTACGTGGTCTTTGGTTCCTCGTGCTCCTAACACAAATATTGTTGACTGCAAATGGGTGTACAAAGTCAAACGGGATCAAAATGGGGCAATCAAGCGCTACAAGGCACGCCTGGTTGCTAAAGGTTTCAACCAACAGGCAGGTCTAGATTATACTGAAACCTTCAGTCCAGTGGTCAAGGCTACTACCATTAGGGTTGTTCTTTCCCTAGCTGTTACAAAGGGGTGGTCCCTAACACAACTTGATGTTCAGAATGCGTTTTTACATGGGGATCTAAAGGAAACCGTTTATCTGAAACAACCAGAAGGATTTGTTGATCCTAAGAAGCCGAATCATGTGTCTCTTACATAAGTCTCTATATGGTCTTAAACAGGCTCCTCGAGCATGGTTTGAAAGGCTCTCGGCTGTCTTGACTGGTCTCGGCTTCAGGGGTTCTAAAACTGACCCCTCCTTATTTATCTATACACATAGAGGGATACTTTTGTACATGCTGGTCTACGTTGACGACATTATTTTGACAGGAAATAACAGTCGTGCCATTGATCACATTGTTCGGTGTCTCAGTCACATTTGCTATCCAAGACATGGGACCTTTGTCTTACTTTTTGGGTATTGAAGTGGTTCGTAATGGGTCTAATATTATTCTCTCTCAAAAGAAGTACATTACAGAAATGCTGACACGTGCAAATCTCTCTCGGTCCACACCGGTTACCTTTCCTTGCACTACCAGCGCCTCCTTTCCCTTGGTGATAGCTCTCCTTTTGCTAACCCGGCTAGATACAGACAGATGGTTGGGGCATTACAGTATGTTACACTCTCTCGACCAGATATTACTTATGCGGTTAACAAAGTTTGTCAGTTTATGCATTCTCCCACTGAAAATCACTGGTCTGCTGTTAAGCGTATCTTACGCTATTTACACGGGACATCTCACCATGGGCTTTTAATTTCCAGTTCCTCACATACTGTCCTGCATGCCTACACGGATACTCACAGCTTAACAACCTTTTCTGATTCAGACTGGGCTGGTTGTCCAGATGACCGTCGCTCCACGGGGGGATATGCTATCTATCTTGGATCAAATCTTGTTTCTTGGTCAGCCAGAAAACAAAAGATTGTTTCTCGGTCGTCTACTGAGGCAGAATACAAGGCCCTGGCTAATACGGTTGTCGAAGTGACTTGGCTTGAGACAATTCTAACAGAACTTTGTATTCCTATGAAGATGACTCCAACTTTATGGTGTGACAATTTTGGGGCCACTTACTTATCCGCTAATCCGGTGTTGCATGCCAGAACAAAGCATGTAGAAGTAGACTATCATTTCGTTTGAGAGAAGGTTGCTCAAAAGAAGTTATCTGTCCAATTTATTTCCACACGAGATCAGATTGCTGATGTGTTCACAAAACCTTTACCATCTGATCGCTTTCTCTTTTTGAAGTCCAAGCTGAAAGTCCAGTCCCGGCCTTAGCTTGAGGAGGAGTATTAGACAATATAGGTTAGCTAGAATAGGCCCGGCCCTATAACTATTATAGCCGGCCCTAGTAGAATGTACAATATCTATATATAGTTCTATATTGCATTCATATCATATACAATCAATTACAATCAATATACAATTATTTACCAAAGTTATTTATGAACAAAAATGTCAGTTCATGTTCGTTCGTTAAAATAAATGAACAATCAGCTGAGCGGTTCACTTGTTATTCGATTCCCTAACATTTCTAAAGTTTTTTAAAATGTCAAATTTTAATAAAGTTACCTCACAAGGTTGCATGCCAAGAAGGTTAATAACAGCACTAACTGCTTCTTTCAAGCTTTCCCTTGGGCCAAGCCCATACTCATCGACCCGCTCAAAATCTGGGCCCAAACTTTCCCATGCATTCCTGAAATTTGAAACCCCAACTTTAAGCATATAGTCAGCTGCAACAACCTCAAATTCCTCCAGCTGGTATTCATCTTCCACGCCATCTTCAGCCTCACCAGTGGAGGGATCAACCTACAATTTAAATCAAAATAAATTAAATAATCAACATATTTTTAATTAAATACAAAAAAAAATCAGTAGCTATAACCACCTCTTTCACAATAAACCTCAAGACGTTACTGAATTTTCCAACAGCCGGAACGCCTTCAGGTTTCTCAAACGCAACAAATGTTTGTCCCGGGGTACCATACGGTAATGATTTTAATGGCTTGGTTGCCACTTCTTCAAATTCTTCGGCTTCTGAAGCATCCACAACAATGGTAACCTAAAACCAAGACATATTGTTAACCCGGGGAATTTATGTACTTAATTTGAAATATAAAAACTGTTAAATTAAATGAGAGCTTACATCTTCTAGTAACTGCTCTGGAATTGTGTTGGTACAGTTGTACTGGAACACAACATGCTGATCGAATATGTGTTTGACTACGTTGACTTCGTACTCGGTTTCTGATTCAGTGAGTTCTACTGGCGCGGAGGACTGTTGACAAAAATGGAACATAGTTACAATTCTAACTTAGTTATTTATAGAACTGACATGTGTATGTATAGGTATGTGTGCATGTGTGTATATGTATTAAATGACTTTGCCATCAAAAACCTTGAAAAGCTTTCCAAAAGATGAGAACTCTGGAATTGACAATAGTAACTTCTCATAACTGTCAGCAGTTGAAGTGGGGGCCACTGGAGGAGCACCGAGGCCAGTAGGCTTTTTAGCAGCAGATTTTTTCTCGGCAAATGGCTGAGCCTTAGTCTCCTTTGGTACAGAATTGATATCAAATGGTTCTTCTGATGGTTCCTGCATTGACAAGCAAACAAACAATTACACAAAATGACAAAGCCGACAAAATCATAACAAAATCACACATGCGGGCCCTACATAGTTCTTCAAACTAGCCTCCAGGTTGGCTAGTGGCAGATCCAATCGCCCAAAGAGAAACCCTTTTACATCTTTATCTGTTTCAACAACCGAACCATCACCTCCAATTGTATTTAAATATAGTGTAGCCCTGTCACGAACCTACATATAAAGTCAAACGGGTCAACATGCATGTGCTGGAAATGAATATTAAAACTAAGTTTACCACTGACCTCATCATCATTATCATATAAACAGCGCCTCAACAAAACAAATATGCGTGGCTGCAGCACAATAAAATTGTAGGTCAATATGAGGAGTTGTGTCACTAAGTATTAGTAAATTGTAAAAGAAATGGAAATTAGTGACCTTTAATGAGTCAACCATAGCACCAAACTTAGCTAAAGTGCTCACTGCACTGGCTCGGACAGTTGCATTTTCAAGTATGACACGGTTATAAATATACCGTATGTATTTGCTGGGGTCAGACGTCTTTGGTCCCTCGATACCTAGAAAATGCAGAATCTAGTGTGCACATAGTAAACAAGTTTAGTAATGGTAGATGGAAATACTCGAATGCTAAGATACTTGGTAAAATGAAAGGGTTTGGTAACGAATCAAAGGGGGTTAGTTTTGGTATGTGTTAGGTTGACCGGAAACACTTCCTGTACAAATTTTTTAATTTATTTTATATATTTGGAGAGGTTCATTCCAAAAGACTAGATTTTTGCGAGAACAAAAAGAACAAACCTAAATCGTTAATTTTTTTCTATCAATGATTCATATTTTTAAACCCTTTTAACTTCTTAGATACAAGTTTATGTTATGCACATAAAAAAACCATTAAACTAATTTGTTTATGTTTTTTTTTTTCAATTTTAAACGTTTACCTAAACATTTGTAGGTTATGTGTAAGAAATATACCTACACATGATTTACACATGTGTAACAGTGTAAGTTCTATATATAACTGAATTTTGGTTATATATTGTTAGGTTCGGAGTCACACACAAACACGAATACAATAGTAAAACCGAAAGAATAAACGAAAGAGACACAAGGATTTAAGTGGTTCGGTCACGGTGTATGACCTACGTCCACTGTCGATAACTAGGGTTTTCTTATTATTGAGTGATACCAACTTACAAGTACAGGAGAGAATATATAGACTAGACAATTAGGGTTTAACCCTTTAACTAAACTGGGCCTGATTAGATCTTTTGGGCTTGGCCAAAACTCAAACAGCTTAATCTCCTAATTCTGTCTATTCGTCTAAACCGGACTCGACCCATGATGGATCGGAGACCACAACATAACAATCTCCCACTTGGGCTTCGAGACATCTTCTCTAAACCACCACTTGGATGCGTCAAACATTTCAACCTGCTCCCATTTGGAGACGTAAAATGTCTTCACCTGCATTGCCTTGTACATGTAAAATAAAACCCATCTGGTTTTGCACCTCCTAGTTACCCTTCGCCTCTCAACATTATTCCTAAAGGCCTGCTGAAGCTCTGCACAGCTTCAGCTTATCCAGCATCACCGGCTTGGTGAACATATCTGCTGGATTCTTAGCACCTGAGATATTTTTCAAACTGAAAACACCATCACTGATCAAATCTCTGACAAAGTGATATCTCCTTCCGATGTGCTTAGTCTTCGAATGATAGACTGAATTCTTCGCAAGTTTCACTGCACTCTCATTGTCACAATATAAGAAAAACTCTGCCTGTTTCTTTCCCAACTCTTCAAGAAAAGTTCTCAACCATACTAATTCTTTACTTGCTTTGGCTGCTGCCATATATTCTGCCTCAGTGGTTGATAAAGCAACACTTTTCTGAAGTCTGGACATCCAACATACTGCTGTTCCCCCAACTGTGAAAACATAACCGGTAGTGCTTTTAAACGTCTTCTTACATCCACCCAGATCAGCATCTGAATAACCCCTGAGAATTGTATCCTTCCCCTTAAAACATAACCCCAAACTGGAAGTACCCTTTAAGTATCTGAGTAACCATTTCACCGCTTCCCAATGTTCCTTTCCCGGATCCGACATAAAACGACTAACTACCCCGACAGCATGAGCAATGTCTGGCCGTGTACAAACTATGGCGTACATGAGACTGCCAACAGCAGATGCATACGGAACTTTAGCCATCTCTGTTCTTTCTTCCTCTGTTCTGGGAGACTGGTCTTTGGTAAGTTT
Source organism: Bidens hawaiensis (assembly GCF_021521415.1). NCBI lineage: Eukaryota > Viridiplantae > Streptophyta > Magnoliopsida > Asterales > Asteraceae > Bidens > Bidens hawaiensis. The sequence goes on from NW_027496494.1 coordinate 45,671, forward strand.
GAAATGACTTCCCAAAGGTGTGTTTCTCGGTTTAGTCTTCTCATCATTCATCCTAAATCTTTCTAACACTATCCCTATGTATTTCTCTTGGGATAGTGTTATGGAGCCATCTTTCTTTCTGGATATACTCATTCGCAAAATCTGTTTGGCTGGACCAAGATCTTTCATCTCAAATTCATCAGACAACTGTTTCTTCAACTTGCGAATCTCCTTCATATCAGATCCTGCAATTAACATATCATCTACATAAAGAAGTAGAATGATATATGAGCCTTTAAACTTCTTTAAGTAGCAGCAATGGTCGGCCTCGCATTTCTTGTACCCAGTTCTCACCATAAAATCATCAAACTTTAGGTACCATTGCCTAGGTGCCTGCTTCAGACCATACAAGCTTTTCTTCAATTTGCAGACCCATTTTTCTTTCCCGGCAACCTGAAATCCCTCAGGTTGTGCCATATAGATCTCCTCGTCAAGATCACCATGTAAAAATGCTGTCTTAACATCTAATTGCTCTAGATGTAAATTTTCTGCAGCAACAATACTTAAGATCAATCTGATGGTGGTCATCTTTACAACTGGAGAGAATATTTCATTATAATCAATTCCCTTCTTTTGCTGGAAACCCTTGACCACTAAACGAGCTTTGTATCGTTTAGACCCATCATGTTCTTCCTTGACTCTATAGACCCATTTATTCTGTAGAACTCTTTTATCTGGTGGAAACTTGGTTAAAACCCATGTCTGGTTTTTACTCAAAGAGTTCATTTCCTCCTTAATAGCATGCTCCCACTGGAGCGAATCTTTCAACTTAAGTGCTTCATAATAACTCTCTGGCTCACCATTTTCAGTTAAAAGGAGATAATTAACTGAAGGTTTGTAACGTACCGGCTGTTTAGAAACTCTGGTGGACCTCCTAACCCAGTGCTGAGGCAGGTCAGGTTCTTGTGGAGACTGTTCATCCTCAGACTCTGAACTCCCACTGTCAGAGACTCCCTCTGACTCTTCATTTCCACCAATATCATCATCTTCAAATTCAGGAACTGTGGTTTCTTCAGTTTCTGTCTCGAGTTCGGTAGCTGACTCAACTGTCTTTTTCTGAGCATCAATTTCATATTCAACCTGCTCTTTCTGAACCCTTGATTTTGAAGTGTTTCTATCTTTGTATAACTCAGCCTCATTAAAAGTTGCATGCTTGCTTCTGACTACTTTTCTGCTTTCTAAATCCCAAAGCCTGTAGCCCATTTCGTTTGACCCATATCCAATGAAAACATATTTTTTAGCTTTAGCATCAAGCTTGTCATTTTTCACTAGATCATAAGCGCTACACCCAAAGACTTTCAAATGCTTATAATCTGCAGCTTTACCTTTCCACTCTTCTTCTGGTGTCTTGAAACCCAACGGTACTGACAATCCCCGGTTAATTAAATAAGCTGCAGTGTTAACTGCATCTGCCCAGAACGTCTTTGGAAGCCCGGCATTAAGTCTCATACTTCTTGCCCTTTCATTTAACAACCTGTTCATTCGTTCTGCCACTCCATTTTGTTGAGGAGTGCCAGGGACTGTAAAGATCATCCGAATACCGTACTCTTCACAATAATCACGGAATTCTTTGCTAACGTATTCACCACCGTTATCCGACTTCAAGCATTTCACCTTCAAATCAGTTTCCAATTCAACAGCAGTTTTTCATTTCTTAAAATTATCAAAAACATCAGATTTATTTTTAAGAAAGTAAACCCATACCTTGCGTGTCGAATCATCAATGAAGGTGACATAATAGTGCGATCCTCCCAAAGAAGAGACTGAAGTTGGTCCATAGACGTCAGAGTGAATAAGCTCCAATTTCTGAGCTTTCGGTTGTTTTCCGGTCTTCACAAAAGATACTTTCTTCTTTTTACCGAAAACACATGGTTCACAAAATTCAGATTCAACCTTCTTCAGTTCTGGAATTTTTCCTCTAGCAACGAGCATTTTCATCCCTTTTTCGCTCATGTGGCCGAGTCGTTGGTGCCACAAACTAGACTGACTCGGTCCACTGGTCACTGCATTTACCCCATCAGCTGGAATTTCAACCATGTATAAAGTGCCCTTCTTTTTACCTCTGGCGATCACAAGATTCCCTTTCACAACTTTCCATTGACCCCCACCAAACATAACATCATATCCTTGGTCATCTAACTGCCCAACAGAAATTAGCTTTCTTCTAAGGCTAAGAACGACCCGAACATCCTTTAGAGTCCATGAGGTGCCCAATGAAGTTTTTAGTTCAATATCCCCCATCCCCGTGATATCAACAACATGATTATTAGCCAAACGAACTTTATCAAAATTACCTGTTCGGAGATTCTTCATCTTCTTCGTGCTATAAGTGGCATGAAAAGATGCACCAGAATCCATAATCCATGAATCTGTTGATTCTTCAACACAGCAGATAAGAGTCTCTTCTGAACCTTCTGAATCATCTGAACCGGTGGCCAGATTAACTTCCTTCTTAGATTCTTTCTTTTCTTTTGAAATTGAGGGGTTAGGGCATTGGTTTCTGAAATGCCCCATTTCTTTGCAATTCCAACACTCAATGTCTTTTCTGGGCTTTGACTGACTTCTTCTAGACTTTGACCTACCCCTGCCATTACCTTTCTCTCTTCTCCTACCTCTCCCTTCGGTGCTCAATATAGAACTAGATGTCTCACCAGAATTCCTTCTTATGTCCTCCCCTAAAATCAAATCCCGGACTCCTTCAAAAGTAAGCTTAGTATTCTCAGAAGAACTACTAACTGCAGTAACAGTCCCTGACCAACTTTCGGGTAACGAGGATAACAAGAGTAACGCTTGAACTTCATCATCAAACTTGATATCAACAGAAGACAAACGAGAAATAATAGTGTTGAAGTCATTAACATGAGAGGTAACAGATGCCCCTTCCTTCATTCTGGTGTTAACTAGCTGTCTAATCAGAAATACCTTGTTTGATGCAGAAGGCTTTTCATACATATTTGACAAGGCTTTCATAAGACCATACGTGGTAGTTTCATTTACAATATTGAATGCCACATTCTTAGCTAGTGAGAGTCTAATAACAGCTATGGCTTTTCTGTCAAGTACCTTCCACTCATCATCTTTCATACTTTCCGGTTTCCTCTCTTCTAGTGCTTCCATTAAGTCTTTCTGACATAGCAAATCCTCAATTTGCATTTTCCACCATCCAAAATCCTGACCATCAAACTTCTCAATCTTGATCTTTCCGTCCTCAGCCATTATCCAAACTGAGTTTTGATTACAGCAAACAACCAAACTACCCAAGGAATAAAAGGACTGGAAACTGATCAGAAAAAACGAACCAGCAGCTGCGGAACTATAATCAGCGGCGGCGGAACTGTAGCGGCGGCGGCGGTACTGTAGCGGCGGCGGCGGTACTGTAGCAGCGGCGGTACTGTAGCAGCGGCAGCGGTACTGTAGCAGCGGCGGTGGAACTGTAGCAGCGGAGCAGCGGCGGCGGAACTGTGTGTATAATCGAGAACCAGGCTCTTATGCCAATTGTTAGGTTCTGAGTCACACACAAACACGAATACAATAGTAAAACCGAAAGAATAAACGAAAGAGACACAAGGATTTAAGTGGTTTGGTCACGGTGTATGACCTACGTCCACTGTCGATAACTAGGGTTTTCTTATTATTGAGTGATACCAACTTACAAGTACAGGAGAGAATATATAGACTAGACAATTAGGGTTTAACCCTTTAACTAAACTGGGCCTGATTAGATCTTTTGGGCTTGGCCAAAACTCAAACAGCTTAATCTCCTAATTCTGTCTATTCGTCTAAACCGGACTCGACCCATGATGGATCGGAGACCACAACATAACATATATTTCTTAGGATGTTTGAAGAGATGAATAAACATTGCATTTTTAATCATTTTCTTGTACTTTTAAAATTTTGTACAAAATTGAAAATATGAATCGATTATTTTGCTCTTTTGGTTCTTGGAAAAAAAAATTCTTCTGCAAAGGTCCCTTGTGTGTGTGTGTGTGTGTGAAATACGATTATAAAAACTATAGTATTTAAATAAAAATCTATTTTCTTATGAAGTGATTTAGGAAGGTTTATCACTTTATCTCATGTTGGCTGACTTTTGACCGTTTATACTTTTAAACTGCCTCTTTCTAATTTACCATAAAAAATTAAATGTAACCCAAAAGTACCCATTCATAACCATCTTTTAAGAAAATTAACAAGAAAAATAAAACAAAGATCATGTTTGACCTGTGTTGAAAGATATGTGAATTCACAGTCCTCAATGAATTCACACAGATGAAGAAGGCCGGTCTCTTTTGCATCTGGGATATCTGATATAATAGTTACAATCGAATCAACGATTGCTTTCTTGTACTCAAATCCACCTTCCTCCCTTAGGATGTTGCTCAAAAAATTCATCCTAAAATGCAAAATTAAAATTAAGGTAAACCGGGAAACAGTCATGTGTAACTTCTCAACTTAAATATTATAAGGAATAAAGTTGAATAGAGTCAGAGACACTCACAATGTTCTGAACTTAAGTGGGAACTTTAAACACAATGATCGAATTGCATCAACCACAACAATCTTGAACTCATCAGCAATGTCAGACATGAAGCTGGTAATTTGTTTCATCAAACGGTCAACACCCGATTCATTGCCTGTTTTCAGGAGTGTAGTAATAGCAAGAGTTGCAATACTTCTATTTTGATCTGAAATCAAGCTCTCCATATCTATGTTACAAGTAGTTACAGCCATTGGATGAGTCATTGCCACCTGAACAAGATAACAATTATTAATTATCATTATTTATCATGAAACTAAAACAGTTAGCTTCAGTTTACAGGTTAAAAAAATAACCTTGTTTAGTGTTCGAACAGCAGCAAACCGAAGTACTGGCTTGGATGAACTTAAGAAGAGCTGAAGAACAGTAATTGCAGGAGTCAACTCTCGGCTTGTAACACCACTTAATTCCGTTATTGCCCTTGCGGCTTCAAAAATGACCATTTCTGATTTGTGGCGAAGGCATCCTTCCAAATAGTCATAAAATGGACGGTCCCCATTTTGACCGTTCATGCTTGACTCCCTAATAACCTGAACAAAAGTGTTTATGTGTTGGCAATTCAAATCTTGCATGAATTGCACAAATAGCTACAGCCCTACATATACATATATATACACACACACGCACACACACAAATACAAAAAAACACAAGTACCTGGCTGGTGTAGCGGATCAACAGGCACTGGGCCAAAGGTGAACGAACAGTGCCCTTTGTCAGACTGGTCACTAATTTGCTCACAGCTAACCGGTCATTTTGTCTTATCTGCAAATAGATCGGTTTTGATTAAGCAATAGTGTGACTAGAAATATTTCTCATATCCACTTTACACTGAGTGAACCCAGAGAGGTACATTTGTAACTGACTGTATTAGGCCTGTAAATGAATCGAACGTTTAGTAAACCGTTCAGCGGGAAGTTCATTTATGTTTGTTTATTTAATAAAGGAACGAACATGAACACATGTCTCGCTCATTCATTTATGTTTGTTGGTTTACGTTCATTTATGTTTGTTAGTTTGCGTTTGTTTATTTATGTATTCATTTATTGTTAGGCCCATTACAATTTAGTCGAGTTTTATTTAATTATAATAACTCATTACAATTTAGTCTAGTTCTATTACTTTTTTAGGCCCAACCACCCAACATATTAATATTCACATTTACTTCTACTTTGTGTTTGCTCAGTAATGTTCGTTTATATATGTTCCTCTATGTTCAGTTATTTTCGTTTGTTTATGTTTGTTTACATTTGTGAACCGTTCATTTACACCATAAACAAGAGAACATAAACGAACATGAACGAGTTCATTTTCTTAGCATACGAACATGAACACAAAAACCCTATCTGTTTAACTGTTTTTGTTCAATCGTTTGTTCGGTTAAAGTTAAGCAAACAAACACAAGCATACGTCATTAGTGTTTGTTCGGTTTGTTTACAGGCCTAGACAGCATGAAAATCATCTCAATAGGAACATCAAAATCATTCATAAGCTTGTGAGACATAAAAATTACAATCTGCAACAATCAACTGTCATACCTGTTGCAGCAAAGCAAGTGCATGAAACTGTACAAGTGCAGCCCTCGATTGAACTGCTTCTTGTACCTCATTGCTCCATCTTTTCACAATCTCTGGGTTCGTCTAAGATTCAAGGATATAATATAATTAGAGTTTTAACTTTTAACACAATAATTAGACAAGCTAATGTAAATATTCAAACAGTAAGTTATACCTGAAGCAAATGGATACCACTAACTAGCGCTGCACTAGCTACCACAGGATTTTTATCAACAATAGCTTGTTTTAAGTATCTCTCAATTTGAGTAAGAAGTGTTCCATCTGTTATGCGACAGAGAACACGAATAGCATTTGCACGGTACACATCTGTCTTGCTATTCATGTCTTTCATAAGGGAACTTGTGACAATAATAACCTAGCACGCATAAAAAAATTCACCATGTTATCAAACATAAGATAAAAAAATTCATAAACGATTATAGAGATAAGATTATTATTTGAGACCTCGTCTGAAGAAGGGGAGAGTTCCTTGATAATCAAATAAGTCATTCTTCTTAAACCAGTATCTTTAGCTTGGAAAAGTTTTGTTACTGAAAAGAACACTTCTGTAGCTTCAGTCTGCATAAATGAACCGATAATAAGGTACTAGAATATCAAGACAATGTTAAACAAGATCAAAAGCATCAACCCGAATAATATTATGCACATGAAAGGCAATACATATACACAACTCAAAGAAAATTACTCTTGCAGACTTGGAACACTTCTATAAACCACATACAACAACAAACATACTGACACGCATAAACACAAAATTCAAAACCAGGCATATAAAGGCTTGCCTATCTGCTTCGAATGAGAGATAATGACAAATATTTAACATATACCAACTGGAAATAAGCCTAGAAGCTAGTTTCTCTCTTACAGGGCATGCATTAAAATAATGAAACCATTTATATGTCTGCATAAAGTTACTGTTGTCTTTCCCAACAGTCTATGAAACAGGATCTAACCTTAGTGAAAGTTTCCCCTTGATTCAGAAGATAAAGCAGCTTTGTAATAACCTGCAACAGAAATAAGAATATGATATGTAATCTGTTGGATCAAAATACTATGTAGCACAGATCGGATGTCAAAGGAGAACAAGCACCTGGGAGCACCTCCTTGAATCGATCTGAGCATCATTAAAGCACCTAGCTTCCTGAAGAACCGCTCCTTTATCAATTCCAGAAAAGGGAGAATACTCAGCTGCACACGAGTCATTACAAATAAACCTCATTAAATTGCAACAAGCATACATGAAAGTACAGTGATTATTAAGGTACTAAAATATTATGTCTTCATTCAGTCTATATATTTTAGTCAATGCCAGAAAAGATGCACTATTTATTCTTAAACCAAGTGTTACAGGGCGTGAAAGGGGGCAAGCGCTGTTGGGATGGCGGCCATGTAGCATGCTCTGATTCTTTTTTTTATTATTAATAAACTAAAAAAGAACCAATAACACATCTACAACTCACTCCACCCAATGATTATTTTGCCTCTTTCACTCACCCCTCTGTAAAATTCAAATCATGATTCTCATTCAAGTTCTAAAAGTGATTACAAGCAAGTATTTATAGACAAACACGACTTATGCGCTAACCAAACATACCCGCTACTTATGCGCTAACTAAACATATACGCTATCATATATCAACACCCTCCCATAACCTCTTCGCTTAAGTGTCAAGATTTTCCCCTTTCACCTTGGCCTTTTCACCCCTCCCATAACTCATAGTCTCACATTGATAACCAATGTGCAGTAATCAGAAGCTCAAATCAGTTAACGGTTACATTTGCTCCTCCATCAAACAGAGTCAGTTGTGCAGAGTACTTCATAAACCGTTGAAAATCATAATAAACTACATACTCTACTAAAGCTCCATCAAACATACCAGATCCATTGACATCATGATCTGACAAATCAGCTTTAGCAAAGCTGATTCACACTACAATCTAGATCTAAAATGATAACAAAAATTACGAAAACCTAATCTGTCAACAGCATCACCATGACTAACAATCAGATCGATTGACCTAACAAGTCCAATAGAGTTGAAGTGAAATCACATTCACGAGCTAATTATCAGCAATGTAGATCTAAACCTAAATTAAGAGAACTACGGAATGAAGGGTGAAATGGACAGAATATTTGTAATGATTGAAAATAGTACCTTCTTCGTCGAGATCATCGTCTTTCTTCACGTACTGAGCCATTACGGAAGGAGGATTAGAGGTTTTGGTTGCAACGGTGATTCAGATCTGGGTCTCCTGTGTCGGTATGGAGGTTGAAATGAGTCTTCTCTTCTCTGTGTATATATATCGCGGGTCGTAAGTGGACGTGATGCGTAAATGTAATTAAACCAAATGTTTAGTGCCAACTCAAAACGATTGTTTCACGCGGTCAGTCCGGTGTTGTTGTGGTGCACATGGAATGCGCGAAATGACATGGTGTTTAATGGCAAGGCGGTTACGGTGGAAATCGTGGTGGGGAATATAAAAGCACTCGGATATCTTGGGTTAAGAATAGGTCGGGTAGGTCTAGCTTGTCTTGGGAGGATTGGTGTAGGTTCAAGGCATATTTTATAAATGTTCCGTGGTTGTTTTGTTGGGTGTACTCGGGTCAGTTGCTTGGTATGTTTTTAATAAAGTTTTGCTTTCGTTGGTCGTTCAAAAAAAAAAGTCACCTTAAATATTTTTTAACAGTAAATTTGGGTAAAGTAATTTTTAATGATAAATGTTAATTATACTCTACTTACATCACTAATTCTGAACTCCTTCATTACTCAGGTTTAAATATGGTACCTTCATTTTAAGACCAAGCGTGGTGAAGAGGGTTAGTTAACCAAAAGTATTGTCATGTTAAAGTCACGTACGAACTAACTAAATCTGAATAATGTGTAGTAGAATGTGTTAGTTAACCAAGTTACAATCATTTTGCAATCATACGTTGTATTTGTATGAGTCAATCACAATGGATCAAATTGAAATGGTTGGTGATGTTGAGTGCCCATTGGAGTACTCATAATTATATATTAAAACAAACACTGTATAAAAATACTTAGATTTCATTGATTCTAAAGCATACATAGACCTAATTATTTCAAAACTATTAATAGCATCCAACGTGTTGTGGCGGGAGTGCGGGACGCGTTTTCTATATGAAAAAGTTTTGGATGCAAACATAATAAGATCGCTAACTAACATCAATTTGATGATGTGCGGGACGCGTTTTCTATATGAAAAAGTTTTGGATGCAAACATAATAAGATCGCTAACTAACATCAATTTGATGATGATTATGTGATTCTTAGCCCCTCAGTTCAATTCACAATTTTAAACTTAACCAAGAAAACTATCAAGATTAGGACAAAAGGACGACATCTGTTTAAAACTAAAATGTAAATGACAGCGTTTGAAATTATATTACTTAAAGGACGTGACATGAAATTTGATGCAGACATAAAGAACGAAAAGTTCAACTCACCCAAACAGAAGTTATTGACCGCCTTGGTCTTAACGAGCAACAAACTTACATGATAGAATTATCTATGTCAAGTGAAAAGCAAATAAAAGGACAATTTTAGTTGTAATTATCTAAAAACTAGAAGGCAAATTTACAAGTAAAAATAAGATAAAAGAGGATGCGTGTAGCACAACCATATTCATAATAACGTATACTTATGACCATGCAATTTCTTCCTCTTTCCTCTAACTAAAGTTCTAGCCTCACATGTTTACAAAGTATAAAAATACTTACCGTCCCTCTACACCCCATATAATGTAATGTTGCCAAGAGTCATATAACCATTGCACATTGAGAAGATTTCAGAAACCCGTTATTTCTCGATACCAAAAGGGCAAGTCAGTGCTCTGTCAGTCTCATTTAACTTGCTTCTCGTACCTGGCTTCGCCTATACGGTGTAGCCTTATACTAAAAAGCTAATAAGTGAGAAAAGGTAATTTTGATTTTTAGAGTAAGAGTCGTGAGTCGTGAGTCGTGACTGAGAATGACGAGAGTTCCAATACCAAAAATGCCACTATATAATCAAAAAATAATTATAAAAAAACAAATAAATAAATAAACTTATAATAAATCCAATGATTAAAGGCTGTTTGATCGATCAATAACCTTCACATGCCAACCGGGTTCTTGACAGCCTGATTCACTTCAAGATTCTTCTGAGTTCTGACCATTTGCCACTGCTTTCATTTCAATCATCATCAATTTCACTTCTTCAACTCGATTCAATTACGATGCCTTCACGAAGACGGACGCTTCTCAAAGTCATCATCCTCGGCGACAGCGGGTCAGTACTTTAATATTATTAGGGTTTTATTCTTAAATCTTGATCTACAAAGTTCGATTCAATTCTTTGGTGATCAAATTGATCAATCGATGCTCGATTAACGAATCGAACTGATTTGGGTTTACGGGTTGTTTTGAATGTCGATTATGAATCTGGGTTATTGCCAATTTGCCCTAATTATTAGTATCTGAATTTGTTGGTGTTTTTGTGTGATTATGATGCAGGGTTGGAAAAACATCCTTGATGAATCAGTATCCTTAAATACTTGAATCTATTAGGCTAGTTTTATGTATCACATACAGGTTATTTGATTACCTGTTAATGTGTAAGTAATTAGGTTAAGAAAACTGATAATATTATTATTTGATTCTCATTTTCCGACTTGTGGTAGATTCTGTGCTGTTAAGATTGCTAGGCGCTAGTTGGGCGGTGGGGTACTGGCTAGTGGGTTAGGGATGAGATCGGTACCGTACCGCTACCGGTACCAAAAATCTTGATCCCGAAAATCGCAAATTCTTGGTACTGGTAGCGGTACTGAAATTTTCGGTTCGGGACCAGTATTTAAGGTAAACTTCGGGTAATACCACCGTACCGATACCGAAACTCAAAACTTTGGTACCGATTCGGTACAAATAGGTACTGATTTTGGTACCAGCACCGAATTTGCTCATCCCTAGGCTAGAGATTAATGGGATTGGAATATTTATATGTTGTTTTTCAAACTTGTATACACACACGTGCGTGCACATCGAACCATCGTTTGATCATTTTTTGTTGAAATTTTACAAACCTCAGCAATTCGAATCTCGTTTGATCGTCTTTTGTTGCTTAAAACTTAAGCGTGCCGATGTGGATGCTTAAAACTTGTGTTTACAGGTTAAAACCAAAGGACCGATTTTTGGGGTCGATTACATGAACTTGCATGGGTAGAGTACTGATTAGCGGTTAGTCACTGATTATTGGCAATATATCCCGATTTTTGTAACACTGGTCGTAATCACTTGAAACGCTCATTCAGAACCGAAAAATATTAATTATGAAATAAAAATGAGAACCTAGAACATTTTGTTGTCTTTAAAGCTCAACTTTAGATATGTAAACAAGAAGTTTAGCAATCAATACAAGGCGACAATTGGTGCTGATTTCTTGACCAAAGAAGTGGAATTTGATGATAGGCTTTTCACTCTGCAGGTTAGTTATATTTATAAAGGCTGATTATTCTGCAAAAGTTGTTCGGGTCGGTTTCGCCATAATTTATTTATAATTCATTCTGCCACATATTACCGACGATTCTTTCGTTGTACTGTTTGACGTTATTATGGACTTTTTTTATAAGAAACTTAAAGCTTTTATAATATTAAACTCTGAACGGTTTGTTCGGCATTAAAAGTCAAAATTATTATTAGACAGCTAACAGAGAACAGAGGGGTAAAAACGTATAAGCAACTCATAGTCATATGTAAATAGATCTTTTCGTAAACCGATAATTATCTGTTGATTTTGACCTAAATATGTAGTCAAACTTCTGCTTTTGTAGATTTGGGATACAGCTGGGCAGGAAAGATTTCAGAGCCTTGGAGTTGCTTTTTACCGTGGTGCAGATTGCTGTGTTCTTGTGTATGATGTGAATGTGCAGAAGTCGTTTGATAGCCTCAACAATTGGAGGCAAGAGTTCCTTATTCAGGTATGCTAATAATTAGCAAATCAGTTTCAATTGTATGAATGTAAAATCTTTATATATTTTTGTTGCAGGCAAGCCCGTCGGATCCTGAAAATTTTCCGTTTATAGTTTTGGGCAACAAGGTTGATGTAGATGGTGGAAACAGTAGAGTGGTATGTGTTTTTCGCTGAGAAACTGGTTTTTATTTGTTAATTTTGCATGCTTAAAAATTGTTGGTTGGTTGGTTATGATGATAATTAGGTTTCTGAGAAAAAGGCTAAGGCTTGGTGTGCCTCGAAAGGGGATATCCCTTATTTTGAAACATCTGCAAAGGAGGGGATTAATGTTGAAGAAGCTTTTCAAGTCATTGCTAAGAATGCCTTGAAGAATGGTCAAGAGGAAGAAATGTAAGTCAAACGGGCTGACCTTCTAAAATATATAATTCTAATTCTAATTTTAATCAGGTGAACACGACCTGTTTATTAAACAACGTAGATATTTTTACCCAAAACCTGGTTATATTTGTGTCTAAATTATGTCATGTCAACAAAAAGAGCATTATTTTGTAGTAGCAAGTTTTGACCAACATGTCTGATTTTGTTGTGACTTTTGAAGATACTTGCCGGACACCATTGACGTAGGCAGCACTAGTCAACAGAGGGCATCTGGATGTGACTGCTAGAGTTGTTTACCATTCTTTACAAACTTTGTATCTGTACCATTTACTACAAACTTCTTTTGGTTCGTTTAATTGTGTGGATGGTTCGACTGTAAATTTGGTTTGAAGTTGTTTTGTGTGATATTCTTGCGATCTATTTCTTCCAGTTATGATGTGAAGGATGTAGCTATGGTGATGCATTGTCTCGTGTATTTAGCCCGAGCATCAGCTATTCGAGAGTTGCAGCCAAGTGACCTGGTTATGCATCTAGGCTTGGCTTGGGTGATGTTGATCTTAAATGCCTTGTGGTTGTTGGATGTCAAAATTCGTATATATACGGTTTCAAATAAGAGCAGTTCAAGTGAAGGTTTTACTAGTTAGTCTATAGCTTATAATTTACCAAATATAGCTGTGGTTATGCATAGGTTTGCTGATTGTTTGTAAGCTTCTATAAGATGGATAGCAGGTTGAAACAAATAAGTTTTGGTCAAAATAAGTACAATTCAAATGCTAATTGGAATCTTTGATTTGAAAGGTAAGCTCAAATATTTAAGAAGTTTAATATTTCATGTAAGTTTTTTTATTTTTTTTGAACGGCAAATTATTAAAACAGCTAGCAAGAAGCTAGAAGCCGAACAAAAAAAACAAGATTACAATATAAAATTATACCAATCTTTTCACAAAAAATTTTTGAAAGACGAACGATTTTTTATCCAAATAAACCCCAATGATTTAATATCTTCCACAGTTTTGGCGAAACAAACCAGCTTATTTAAAATATGACTTCGTTTCTAGTCTTCCAAATGCATCAACACGCTGGGAAAATGATCCCGTATAAGAACTTGTTTTTCTGAGTCCCCAATTGCTAGTTTCATAACAATGTAGCAAGTCGTGTATCGAAAAAGCATAAATAAGAAGAATGGGACACCTATTACTAACTATATTGACAAAATAACAAGTGATAACATAATATTTTGTGAACCTATTACTAACTATATTGACAAAATAACAAGTGATAACATAATATTTTGTGTGGATACAGTGTAGCTAAGGCCTGTCCACATTGTGACTTTTGGTTAATTTGTGAGACATCACCTGGTGGTATGAGAAGTGACACGTGGCACTTATTTTAATGGTAAGACAATCAATAGAAGATAGTGAAGTCTGTTGACTTTGTTAGTCAACAGTATGTCTTTCAACAACCCAATATGTCTAACATGTTGATTGCTTTTTAAGACAAAAACTGTCTCTAATCTGATTTCATCTTATGTCATGTCTGCAACTGAATATGTAGTCTGAATGTCTGTAATCTGAAAATATAATACTGTTTGTTTTATAAACTGGGTAAGCTGAAAATTAGTTACCTATCATACATATCATAGTAGATAGAAGGCATTTAACGTCTGTAGACTAGTAAAATAGTTGGTGGTAGGTGGTGGATGGTGGTGGTGGCGGACGGGGGTGGTGGTGGTGACGGATGGTGAAGGTGGTGGGTGGTGGACGGTGTTGGTGGTGGTGGTGGGTGGTGGTAATGGACGGTGGGTGGTGGCAGTGATGGACGGTGGT